>NC_064408.1:34437500-34737500 GCF_023375975.1 Astyanax mexicanus
TTTAATATTTTTTGCCAAGTTTTATCCAGTATTGTTTTACCCAGATCAGTTTTCCATTTATTTTTAAGAGTTTCCAGTGAAGTAGAATCATGTGAATTAAGTAGTTCATAAATTGCACTAATAGTTTGCTTACTAACAAATTTATATTTAAAGATTGACTCTAACAGAGAGGTCGATGGAGATAATGGAAAGCAATCCAGGTTTGAAGATACAAAATTGCAAAGCTGTAAATATCTATAAAAATGTGATCTAGGAATATTATATTTCTGTGTTAGCTGTTCAAATGAGGCAAAATTACCATCTATATAAAGATCAGACAATGAGACAACACCATTTCTAGCCCAGATAGAAAAGGCATCATCCATTATTGATGGGCGAAACATATAGTTCTTTGCGATTGGTGCTGTCTGTGATAGCCCCCTTAGGGAGAAGGACCTCCTGAACTGGTTCCAGATTTTGACTGAGCATACGACCACAGGGTTTGAGCTAAAGTTGGTAATAGGTTGTGTAAATGGTAATTTGGAGCATAATAATGCAGCTAGAGAAGTAGAGCCAACCGATGATTCTTCCAAGGTTGTCCACACAGGAGTGATGTACCCATTCCTCATCCAGTACAACAATGCCCTTATATTCGCTGCCCAGTAGTAGAAAAGAAAGTTTGGAAGTGCCAGACCACCATCATTTCGACCTCTCTGCAGTGTTTTTCTCTTTATTCTAGGTTTTTTATTATTCCAAATAAAGGTCAATATTAAATCATTTAGTTTAAGGAAAAATGATTTATTTAAGAAAACTGGAAGAGACTGGAATATATACAAGAATTTTGGTAAGACAGTCATTTTTACTGTATTAATTCGGCCAATCAGAGAAAGTGGCAGGGGGGCCCACCGCACAATGTCCTTTTTCAGTTGGGATAATAGTGGTTGAAAATTACTGGTATATAGATCATTATCATCATTTGTAATCCAGATTCCAAGGTATTTAAACTTTTTAGGGCAAATTTTAAATGGAAAAGTAGTCAATGACACCATACATGTTCCAGTACCTACAGGCATTAGTTCACTTTTCAGAAAGTTGATTTTATAGCCAGAGATTTTTCCGAATTCTTTAAGTAACATCATTAACTTTGGTATGCTGGAGTGGGGATCTGATATATATAACAACATATCATCAGCATAAAGCGAGACTTTTTGTTCTAACCCAGCTCGAACAATTCCCTTAATTTCTACACATTGCCTTATAGCTATAGCGAGTGGTTCCATTACAATTGCAAAAATTAGTGGGGATAGGGGGCACCCCTGTCTTGTACCACGTCCAAGTTCAAAATAAGAGGACAAATTATTGTTAGTACGAACGGCAGCCATTGGTGACTTATACAAAATTTTTATCCATGATATGAATTTATGGCCTAATCCAAACTGTCCCAGTGCATCAAAAAGGTAACTCCACTCCACCCTGTCGAAGGCCTTTTCGGCGTCAAGAGATAGCACTACTTCAGATACACTGGGCAGAGAGGGAGTATAGAGTATATTAAGCAGGCGTCTAATATTAAAAAAAGAAAAACGATTTTTAATAAAACCAGTCTGATCCTGAGAGATAATTGTAGGAAGAACCCCCTCTAAACGACGAGCTAGGACTTTGGCTAGGATTTTAGCATCTGTATTTAATAAAGAAATGGGCCGATATGAACTACAATCAAGAGGATTTTTATCCTTTTTTAAAATCAGGGAAATAACTGCTTGACGCATGGTTAGTGGTAATGACTGACCTGAAAATGATTCTAAGACTGATAGTAATAATGGAGAGAGTAGATCAGAGAATTTTTTGAAGAATTCCGTAGGATAGCCATCAGGCCCTGGAGATTTACCCGTCTGCATTGATTGGATTGCTGACGCTATTTCCTCTACTGAAATATCTTCCTCCAGCTCACCTGCCACATCTAAATCTAAAGAAGGGATATGTAAGTTTTTGTAAAAATCCTCCAGCTCAGAGGGATTAAATCCTGAGGCGGATGAATACAATGACTGATAAAAACGCTTAAAACAGGAATTAATTGCAAGACTTTCATTATGCGTGTGCCCTAGCTCGTTCTTGATTTCTGGTATGGTTTGATTAGCAGTTCTTTGCCGCAGCTGATGCGCAAGTAACCGGCCAGCTTTCTCCCCATGTTCATAAGTCCCATGGCGTGATTTGTGAATTAAATATTCAGCCTGTCGCGTTGACAGGAGGTCAAATTCAGTTTGTAGGGACATTCGTTTTTTTACATTATTGGCAGATGGTGAAACACTATTCAGTTTATCTAACTCGAACATCTCCTCTGTCAGTACCTTGAGGCGCGTGTTTTCACATTTTTTTAAATTGGCACTATATGAAATGACCTGGCCCCGTAAATATGCCTTCAACGCTTCCCACACGGTTAGAGATGACATTCCAGGGGTCTGATTAGTTGCAAGAAAAAATCTAATCTCTGATGTGATGAAATTAATAAAAAAAATCATCTGATAGAAATAATGGGCGAAGTCTCCAGGGACGGTAATTTGCCTGTGTATCAGGAATACGCATTTTCATTAGTAAGGGACCATGGTCAGAAATTACTATGGCTTCATAATCACATTTATTAATGAAGGGTAAAATTCTTTTATCCACAAAAAAGTAATCAATACGCGAATAGGTCCCGTGGACCGGGGAGAAAAAAGAATAAGCTCTGGAAGTGGGATTGCGAAACCGCCACACGTCTGCTATCCCGAAAGACTCCAGAAACGACTGGATAGTGAGAGCTGAATTAGACAAGGGACATTGTTTTCCAGAACTGCGGTCCAAGACAGGGGAGATTACACAATTCATATCACCCCCAAGAATAAGATGATGAGTTGACATGTTTGGTAAGCAGGAGAAAAAATCTGAAAAAAATTTAGGACTGTCCCAATTTGGGGCATAGATATTGGCCAAAATTACTGGGAATGTATGTAGCTGCCCTACCACAATAATATATCGCCCTGCGAGATCTGCTTCTACACTTGAGACTGTAAATGGTACATTTTTACTAATCAATATGGCAACACCCCTAGCCCTTGATTGAAAACTAGAATGGAACATATGCCCTGCCCACGCATTTCCCAACCGGAAATGATCTGTTGTACATAAGTGGGTCTCCTGTAAGAATGCAATGTCTGCACTGAGCTGTTTTAAATGGGTCAATACCTTTTTACGCTTAACTGGGTGATTTAATGACTTAATATTCCAACTTACTAGATTCACTAGACAGCCATCTGACCTACTAGGAATATTAATCTGAGCCATTTAAGGACTGGAGATTATAAATGTGAAATTGCATGGCAACCCCTGAGAAAAAAATTGTAAATACCAAAAATAGTCATGACAAAATGGACAAATAAATAACTATAGCAGTAATAAAATGTCTGGTATAACTCCCAACCCATCAACCACCCCCTCCCCCCACCCATCGCCCCCCAGTCACCTGTAGAACAGAGGTGAACGTAAAACCCCAGAAAAAAAAAACCTACACATTAAGTGTTATCTAGGAGCTTCAGAGAGCAAACCCCTAGAGCCCCAACCGAGCTTTCATAGAAACGAAGTTAGACGCCTTACAACGCTAGAATTTGACATTTCGTAACAAAGACAACAGAAAATTTGCACAAGAACAGTGCCGCCTAATTGGCCCGAGGCAGAAGGGAAAAAAAATAATAATAATTATAATAATAATAATAATAATAATAATAATAATAATAATAATAAAAATAAAAATTTGTGCCTGAGAGTTATAGCCATACATAAACTACAAGTCCTTCTGCCAAACATGATATGCTGCATGGTTGGCTAGATGGGTAAAACAAAATAAAAGTAATAGAGAGGCACAGGTATCAGACACCACACTGGGTTGAAAAACACACCTGAGCAGAAGAAATGTTCACTAGATGCGTGTGGCATTTTCTTCATGTGTAGAAACACACTGCAGTTAGCTACATTAGCAAATGTTCGGACCAAGGGCGGCTCGGAAGCCCACTGAAGTGAGTCTCTTACCCTTCAGATTCAGGTGAGGAGATTACACATTTCTTAACATAGCTCATCGCTTTACCCGCATCCGTGAATTCCTTTTCTTCTCCCTTGTGCGTGATGCGGAGTCGGGCTGGGAACAGAATGCCATACCGGACATCTTGGCAGTTGCGGAGAAGCTTTCTGACCTCCGTAAACGCAGCCCTGGCTTTGGCCACACTGGCAGTGTAGTCCGGGAAGATAGCAATTGGGTCACCGTTGAGCCGAAGTGGGGTGCGGGTGCGTGCACGTGTCAGCACCTCAACACAATCCTGATAGTAATGCAGTTTAGCTATGATTGCGCGCGGCTTCCCATCCGATCTCTTCGGAGCCAAACTTCTGTGTGACCGATCCACAAGCACATCTCTATCCAACTGCAGAACATCTCGCAGCAACTTCGAGACCGACTCTGTAGAACAGGAACCACTCGTCTCCGCCACCCCGATAATTCTGATGTCACACCGCCTCATCCTCCCCTCCATATCCACACACTTCTCTCGAAGCTCCGCCAGTTCCACTTTTAAATCAGCCACCGTTGACTGCAAAGTAGTCACCTCGACCATGTTGACAATCCGCCTTCTACATCTTTTAGCGTAGCTTTCACCTGGTCGACCTCAGAGTGAAGCGCCACCATCTTGCCAACAATCTCAGCCTTCACCCCTTGAAGCTCAGCTTTAAGATAATCAAAATCCTCTGCAAGTGCTTTTCTCATTTCTAATTTAATCACCGCAGAAATATCCGCTTTTAGCGAGAGTAGAATCTCAGATTTGAGGGCTACCGCATCCATCACGGGGGAACCTGGCGGAGGCGATCCTCCCGAGGCGTCAGCGGAATCAGAGGTCGAGGCGGCGCTGGGCCTAGTACTTGCTTGTCCGGTGTACTTGTATTTGCGCAAATTTGTCGCCATAAGTCCACACAAACTCCACCGCCTTGCTTGGAGAGATCTTTTCACTGACTTCTCACGCAGTTCTGTCGTCTAAAGCGCCTAAAAATATTAAATAAAACAGATGCTCGGCAGGAGCTCAAGTGCAACACGTCCTACTCCATAGCAAGCCCAACAGCGCCCCCCCCGGTCCAGAGTTTTTAAAAAGTTTTCTGGCCTGAGCTTCACCCAATTCTGCGACCTAGTGATGGGCAGATGAAGCCTCATTGGGTGTATGGCACATTTCCCAAACTGTATCGACACTGTGTTGAAACTGTGTTGCTGTATCACTTAATGGCGACATCTGCTGGACTAAGAAAGTCATTGCAAGCAACTGCGCGAAGAAATGCATCGGTCACGTGGTTTTCCTTAAAATGATACGCGGTCTGACACAGGGGTTCGCCTTGTTTGCTCGGTGCATGCGCTGAAGTTTCAGTGTCGTCAGACCCATCGCTACCAAACGATACAGGAAGTGTATCGGTCACGTGGTTTTCCTTAACTTGATACGCGCACCGACACGAGGTTTCGCCTTGACAGCTCGGCGCATGTGTCGAGGTTTGAGGGTCGTCAGACCCATCACTACTGCTACCTGTTTTTCATGATCTGCTTGAGTCTGGTTCGATACCTGACACCTGAAAAATGGCAACAATTTGCTTAATCTTGAAAAGGGTAAAGACCCCCAGGATTGTGCATTTTATAGACCAATAAGTTTACTAAATACTAATTGCAAAAATTTGCTAAGGTACTTGCTCACAGGTTGGAGGCTGTACTACCAAAGGTAATTAAACCCGATCAAACTGGCTTTGTGACAATGCAATATGCCTCTGATAACATACGCCGGCTAATAAAAATTGTGGATTTTCTTGATAAATCTAAACACCCCGCACCCACACACAGTCTCACTTGACGTCGAAAAAGCCTTCGACCGCTTTGAATGGGCTTTTCTTTTTGCCACACTTGAGAAATTGAATTTAGGGCCAAATTTTATTAAATTAGTTAAACTTTTATATTCCGACCCCCGAGCTACAGTTATTACCAATGGACAAATGTCACATGTTATACATATTAAAAGAGGAACAAGACAAGGATGTCCTCTGTCACCCCTATTATTTTGCTCTGGTGATTGAGCCACTAGCCGAGTTGATTAGAACAGATGCCTATATTTTGGGTATAGACAGGGGAAATGAGGACCATAGAATCTCTTTTTACGCTGAAGATGTTTTATTGTGTATTTCTAATCCTGTCCATTCACTTCCCAAAGTATTGGAAATTATTGCTCAATATAGTACACTTTCTGGTCATAAAAAAAAAAAATCTAAATCCATGGCACCGCTATTCAATGTCCCTACTTGCTCCTCTCAATCCGTGGCTACTTTTTCCATTTGGTTGTTGATGGATTTAATTATTTGGGATTTTTTTTAACACCAAAACTTAATAAACTTTTTTCTAAAAATTAATTGCCCCCGATGAATAAAACTAAGGCGGACTTGGCTATCTGGTTCTCCCTCCCATTATCTTTTTTTGGAAGGATAAATGTTCTGAGAATGAACATCCTTCTTTGTTTTCTATATTTATTCCAGTCCCTTCCTTGTTATCTATCCAACTCTTTTTTAAACAATTTAAACAATTACTTTTCAAAGTTCATCTGGAACTGAAAGCTCCGCGCAGGTTCTAGCGGGAAACTCGAAATCACGCCACTATTCTCAGCCAATCACCAACTCCCACCTGTCCTTAAAAGACCTCCCTCATACCTGTTCTCCCCCGCTTGCAGACGCTGACATACGTTTTCACCCTCCCAGGGGATAGGCTCCGCCCCCGCCGTACCTATATGGCAGGATCTGCGAGGTTCCAGATGCTGCGGACCTGGGCTTTCGACGGGGCTTTAGCCAAAGACTCTATATGCAATATATTCACTGTTCATATTGTCATATGCGTTTATTGGATTAAATCTTTCTTGCTGCACTTTATCTCTAGAGTTTTGCTGCTAGAACAATAAAAAACCTAGACTTAAATTTAATAACTTAATGAAACCTAAAGATAAAGGGGGTGCTGGTGTATCAAACATGCAACTGCACTTTTGGTCAGCTCAGGTTAAACACATCATTAGCTGGTGTATCAACAGAACTGATTCACTGTGGGTTAATATGGAATCCAAATCATGCTTCCCTCTTTCACTCATGCTTCCCTCTTTCATCTCATTTACCTTTTATTAATAATGTGGAAATGTTGAAAGATGTATCTGATTCTTTTGCTATTTGCTTCTGTTTGTCTCTCTGTGTCTTCCCCATTCACACTCAACCCGGACTTTCCCTCTCAGTTGCATAACACAGGATTCCTTGAATGGTTTAAAAGAGGAATCACGCGTATTTTTTGTGTGTTTTCAGATGGGATGGAGGGGTATAGTCTTATCAAAATCGGATTTTTATAGATATCTCCAAATTAGACATTTCTTTAAGTCTCTTCTAGATAAGGGTGAGTTGCAGGTCGAGATGACAGAGATGGAAAAACTTTTTTTCTAAAAAGCTCGTTTCAAAAGGCCTGATTTCAAGGGTATACACTATGTTGTCTAATGAATCATAATACACTCTGATTAATTTAAAGGCTATTTGGGAGAAAGATCTGGAAACTGTCAGACACAGAGAGGTACATTTATTCACTCTTTTTGGACCTGTAATAAAATTAAACCATTCTTGAGGGAAGTGCATCTGGTTATTGAGGATATTTTCATGTGCCCCGCACTGTATTTGCTGAGTGCCCAGTTGGATGACATTTTTGATCCACCGGTTGAGTTTTCATTCTGTTGGTTTTTATCGCCAAAAAAATGTATTTTGCTGCTTTGGTCTTCCAAACAAGCCCCATCATTGACCTTATGACTGTCTCAGTTGACATCTCTCCTTCCTCTTGAGAAACTGACTTATGGCCTCCGCCAGAGGTCTACCAGCTTCTGGCGGGTATGGTCCCCCCTTACTATCTTGAAGATCTTGGATAGTGCCTATGAGAGACTACCTTCTGTTGTTTTGTACCCTGTGTGATCGCTATGGATGTATGCGGGTATGGCGCTATCAGTGTATTTTTTTATATTTGTGTGCAACCACAAAAAAAAAAAAAATGAAGTTCAGATGAAAGATTGTTTAGGTTGTTTCCATGGAAATGGAAATAAATGGAAATAAAGTGACATCAGAGCACATGTTGGACATGGAAGCCACTTAATTTTCCACTCACAACTGTTGAAGAAAAAACAAGGTAAATATTGCTTGATCAGCAAATATATTTATTGTATGTAATTTCCAAACATGCTGTAGTTCCTTTGATGTTTTGAAAAATATCACAAATTTAACATGAAAAGCTTTATTTTGCATGCATGAAATGCTAACTATCAATTCAAAGCTAATCAGTGAAGCCATAATCCATCATCCATCATCCATCAAATATTTTCCACCACACTTACCTCTGTGGTGGAAATGACATTTCAGATTATAGATATGAGTAATATAGATTGTTTTAATTAAATAAATTCATTTAATAGGCCCTATACTTTTACTATATATATATATATATATATATATATATATATATATATATATATATATATATATATATATATATATATATATATATATATATACTTTATGCATTTACAATGTACTTTAATATTTTTACTTTATCTGTTTTTAAAATGGCACACAAACACACACACATACACAGATACAAAATAGTTCATAACTAGAAATAAGATTTTTTTGCATTGCAAGAATGAAGGTTAATAGTTCATTGATTTCATCAGTATTGAATCTTAAATACAGTTCTTAATATATGGTGCGCGCAAGTTAGTGTCATTGAAGAGAGACTCTCTATTGACTGTCAAAAATAATTAGTCATTTATTTGAAGTATTCTTGCCAAACCCCCAGTTTTGGGTTGTTTACCACATGTACTGTTACAGTTCTGTGAGAGTTTGAAGATTTTGTTAAAAAGACAGAATTTAGATGTTGGCTTATTGCAACACTAAATTAAACAGGTGTGGTTGGTTTTCACATGGTGTTGTAAATGAAGTTGAATAATTATTTTTTTTTTTCTAATAAATATATCTACGTTTTCTCTATGTGTTTAGTCATTGTCATTTCCACAACACCTTGTCATTTCCATCACCGCACATATTTTTCACAAAAGTTCCAAAAATTAGTCAGCTCATATTAAAATACCATCGCTCACGTTCCTTTTGACCTTACAGGAATTCTAACAACCAGGGGCGGATCAAGCCATTTTGGGGCCCTAGGCAAAATATTGTAACCGACTTTAAGGAATATTGAGTTATGGAATGTGTTTGTACACTGAATGTCCTGCTGGTGTAGCCGTAGGGCAGAGGAACAAAAAGGAGAGAAGAAGAGCAAAATAAAGTGTGGCTGCTATTTTCCCTCATTGGGTCTGAGTGCGTTTTATTTTATTAATTATAAAGTATTAGGCGAACCGTAATAAGCTCGGTTACAATATGAACTGATTTTAGCCGCTCTGATTCAGGAGTTTAGGGTTAAGCAGTTTATCAGAGCTGTGTGTGGATGAAACTGGTGAAACCGGTGAAACTGCTCGCTTACAGGAAGCTGCAGTTCCTCATCCAACCACTAGTCAGAGCTGCAGCAGCAGCAGCAGCAGCAGCAAAACCCTGCTGTCTTTACTCAGTCACAGAGCTACAACCCAGCCACGGGCCACATGGCTCAGCTCAGCCAGTCTGGAGCGTTTTTTTTTTTTTTTTTGACAGTTTTCTTAAGTTCATCTGTGTAGGAAGGTTTTAACCCCACTAACCGGATAATACAGCTCTCTACAGTTCATCTTTCAGCCCAAGCAGCTAACAGCAGCAGTTTAGAGCAGCCGTCCCGGAGTCACTGCTCGGATTACATTATAAACAGGTCAGTTAGCGCGCTGCTAACCTCAGGATGTTTATAACTACGGAGTTTAGTGGACACACCACGGCTGCAAGGTTAGACTATTGAAGGCTGCTGAAGACTATTAAAGGCTATTGGAGGTTATTAAAAGGGGTATTGGGGGCAGAAATCAGTAAAGGCTGGTTAGATAAGTGATTCACGTCCTCGTCCTTTGCTGCGGTAAAACTGCGACTAGCGCTGTCACAGTAATGTTTATTAACGTCATTAAAACAGATTTTTTCAGGTATTGTCATAAATATTTACACACAACTTATATATTTTCTAAAAAAACGTTTATTTTGGTCAGTAACAAAATACTCACTCCCCTTCACCAAACACGCCAACTCGCCCCACCCCACCCCCTTGCTCCCAGGTGTCCTGGTTTACCCAAATGAAATTATGGTCACCCTAAAATATCTATTGAACCACTGAACAATTTGTCTATGATAGCTTTAAAAATAAAGAAAACGTAAAAAGAAATAATAAAATAAATCAAACAAAAACCCTAAAAAACGTAAAATAATACTTCTGGCTAACTGCTGCTCTTATAATAACATTTAAGAACATTACAATGTAATGTAATTCACGTAAAAATGAAGTTACTGTAAAAAGTGACAGCCTATTTAAAAAGCAACACATGTTGTTCATTTGTAACATTTCTAACATATTTAGGATGTTTTTTACACACTTTTTTCACTCCCACAACCTTAACAGCTTCAAAAACATGCATTATGCAAATTAGGTGTTGACATCATTTAGTGATTCCACCGCTCCAAGGTGTCCTTGTTTACCCAAATGAAAATATGGTCACCCTACCGTAATAGCTGCCACATAAAGTTTAATGACTAAAAAATACTGTGAACTGACATGAACATTGCATTTACATTCTTTCTGAGTGAAAAGAGGTGGACTTGAAGTGTTTACCTGTTATATTTTGATGAATTGTTGTTGTTGCTCTTAGATTATTTTTGTGCTCTTCACTGACTTTCGCAACTTTTTAAAAAATTTGTTTGGTTCTGAGGGGAGGGTTTTATTGTGATATTTTGCTTCAATATATTTGACCTCTTGGTTATATTTTCAGGTATATGTGTGAGTTTAATGAAACTTCGAAGAATTGAGTGGGTTAGTAAGTAAAACAGAACATCTGTTTGGAGAGTTGGGGAGAGGATTTTGAGTCGAAGTGTCCAGAGAATTCATTTGTGTTGGGAGTGTCCCGTGGTATAGTTTATTTATATATTATTTATTTCTCTGCACAGGGAAACGTAAATAAATCCCTGCTTATTAAAACTAAATTATGCAAATTAAAACAGCAGACATGTTTTTACATATTTTGTGTACTTCATATTGTCATTTAAGAAAGGGCCATAGGGTTGGGGTTTAAAAGAGGAGGTAAGTTGTGTGAGTACAGTCACAAAACTGTAACTTTTACCTATGTAAGTACAATGAGAAACATGACGAGGAAAATCAGTTCACATACAAAGAGGTAACAAAAATGTATTTATTGCGAAATGCAAAGAAACAGATTACTATTCATCACGCCTCTGTTCTCGGTCAGGCCAGAGGACCTCATCTACCTCAGCTGCAATATTCTCTCTAGCCAAACAGCGGGGGAAAAAACGCCTTGCATGACGAATCCATCCTTGGCAATCAGCTGTGTGGATGTCATCACATGCCTCTTCCATTGCCTGAAGTAACGCCACACGCTCGTGGGGTCTGCGTTCAAACACTTTCCACCTCCATGCAGAAAAGAATTCCTCTATTGGATTTAAAAATGGGGAATATGGTGGAAGGTGCAGCACAACAAATTGGGGATTGTTAGTGAACCAGTCATTGACCAGAGCTGCCCGGTGGAAACGTACATTATCCCAGATGACAACGTAGGAGGGCTGCTCTAGTTCTTCTTCCTGTGGGAGGTTGAGGAGATTTTTGAGTTCATCAAGAAATGATACCAAACGAGGAGTGTTATAAGGACCAAGTTGTGCATGGTGATGTATAACCCCACGGTGACCAATGGCAGCACACATGGTGATGTTTCCACCACGCTGCCCAGGGACATTGACAATGGCACGGTTGCCAATGATGTTCCTCCCCCGCCGCCTGATCTTATGCAGGTTGAACCCTGCCTCGTCAATGAATATATATTCATAGGGAACAGCACTGGCATCTAGTTCAAGCACTCTCTGGAAAAAAGGAAAATGACCATATTAGAAAAAAGGCCAACCTAGACACACTGAGGTAAACAGTGACCTGTCCAAAAAGGGTACAGAAAGGGTGCTGTACTCACCTGCAAATATTGGCAACGTTGCTCCTTCACATAGTCAGAGTTGCGCTCAAATGGAACACGATAAACTTGCTTCATACTCAGCTGGTGACGTTTTAAAACACGGTCGATTGTGGACAGGCTGACCTGGTCAATGTTCGTGAAATGAACATTGTCTTCCAGGACTCTGTCCCTGATTTCCCTCAGGGTAATTGCATTGTTTTCCAAAACCATGTTTACTATGGTGGTCTCTTGTTCAAGTGTGAATTTCTGGTGTCTGCCGCCTCTTGCTGGCCGTCTTTCTATTCTGATAAAAGTATATATACACACACATTATAGGATACGCATTTCACTATATTGCTACATAAATGTAAAGACAAACATCGTACTGTAGTGCACATTTCTGTGAATACTACAGTAAAACCATAAAGTTGTTACTTACCTATTCTCTTCTCTAAAAGCCCGGATAACTGAGGCTACTGTAAAGCGGCTCAAATTTGGCTGGACTCGACGCCCAGCTTCAGCCATGGTTAGGCCATGATTTATTACATGGTCCACCAATGTTGCCCGTATTTCATTTGAAAGAATGCCTCGTCTTTGCCTTCCTCTTCCTCTTCCTCGTCCTCTTTGGCCTGCTAGGCCTCCTCTTACTCTGACTCTTCCTCTGTGCTCCTGTTGCTCCATCATCTCGCCTTACACCTGTATCAGTCTCTTGAGGCCTCTTTTATACTCTGACAAATGATTGAAACGTTCTGCTAATTAAGTTTGCACAGGTGCAACTTGTGTGAGACCACTTGGTAATTAAAGGTCACCTTCCGTCGTTTTTTCTTTCATTTTAAAATGTCTAGTTGTGGTCTCTAGTATGAATGAATGACATGTGAGCCGTTTTTGTAAAAAAAAAAGTGCTCAGGTGTCTCTGTATAGCTCTTTTTTAATGGACTGTTTTAGGGGTGTGTCCAAAATGACCGGATTCCAGCTTTGCTCATGAATATTCATACATGCAAACAGCATGCAAATATCTCTCCTCTGATTGGCTAGGAGCACTGCGACGCCCCTCCACCGCTCTGCCGCTCACTGCCTCCCACCTCCTAACTGATGAGCGGTGATGTTGCGTCGCTTCAGCTCCGCCTCTGGGAGTTTCTCGAGCCAAGGTGGGCTGGTCTGTGAGTTTCTGCCTACGTAGGCAGAAAGATAATTCAAAATTCACCCGTTTTTCGGAGGGGGGGAGGGGGGATTTATTTGCTTAGCTCCTGCAGACAATGGGGGCTGCAAAACAGTTTAATGTGCAGGTGTACACATTCAACTCGGAGAGACCTACTGTATTCCACAAAAAACAAGAAAAATCGGATTTTCGCGGAAGGTGACCTTTAAGGTTTCTTATTTGAGGGGCAGTGATTCTTAGGTGACCAAGGTGTTCTAAATGATGAAATTTGTATTTAGCGATTTGCAAAGCTGTGATTTAGAATGATATTTGAGTGAGAACATATAAAATTGTGTTTAGAGTTTAGCAGTTTGGAGTCACAATGTTGACACATGAGCTTCATGTTTTTGGATTTGTGTGCATAGTTCCACATTTTTTGTGTAAACATTTGGGAAAAACTGTAATACCTGAGTTTGATTGAACACAGAAGTCGTATACTATTTTTTTTTTTTTACATTTTTTTTAAACAACATAATGGAATTCTGTCAAGGCTGTCCAATATACATACAGTACGTATTCAGCAGTGTAAGTAAAAATATGTATGTTTTTTTTAAATCAGTTCTTTATTGAAAGCATACAGTTATACAAAAACCCATACACAACATAAACTTGTTTTTTAAAATATCTATAACCTTTAAAGACAAGAACATCATCCCCTTTAACAGACATAAAATCTCTCCACACATCTAATAATATTTATTTTGAAATTGATATTATTTTGATAAAATTTTGATATTATTTTGGTCTAAATACAGAAAAAGAATGCAAATTATTTCATCACAGGTTTAGATTTATTTGTAAATTCAGAATTGTGTAGATCTTGTTTCACAGAAGGATCAGGAGTTCATAGGGAAGAGAAGGAAGCCGCTGAAAATATTGCGAGTGTAGGAGTCTTCATACAGACGATAACTACTTGGGAGACGGACGGTAACAGCGTCTCCTTCAGAGAGATGTATGGCGATGCCTCCAGAGAAGTGTCTAGGGTATCCATCATTATTGTATTCAGATAGGTGAGTCAGCCTCTCCTGGTTTCTGTAGAGACTTACACCTGAATACTGACCATTGGCTGATCCACAGGCGGTGAATCTGAAATAGTAGATGCCTGCAGTGGGAGCTGTGAAGACTCCTGAAACAAGAGGTGACCATTAATAACCTGCGGAATGAAGTTCTGATAACGTTATTATTCATAATTAGGTTCTACCAACATTGATATCCCAAAGGCCTGTCACAAAAACAAATATAACAATTATTTAGTTTAAATAATTGTGCTTAATTATATTGTCATTTTGAGGGTGTTTTATTATACTAATATAAAGATCAAAACAATAGAATAATAATAATGCACACTGTAGCAAATGTATATAAGTTTACAGGAAAATGGATTTCTGTTAAATACAGAACATTGCTGCCAGGCCTGTTGCAACAAGGCAAGCAGACCAATCAATTGCCTACGGCCGAAATCAATCTGGACTGGGGCCCCAGACAATGACATTAATAAAATTAATTAATTGAATTAGGACTATTGTTACAAATGGTGTAATGTAGCTGCAGGTAGGCTAGCAGCAACATATTTTGGTAATGTTTCGGTCAGCTACTTGTCTGGCAGTCAATGCTAGAACCAAACTAGAACAGTTAGTGCAGCTTTTTTTGCACTGGCTGGTAATATAGCGTCGGGTTGGTTTAATAAGTGGTTGTTCGGTGCATTTTGCCTGGGGCCAACAAATGCCTCGAAAATACAGCATGGACGTGTCCCCCAACCCTCACTTACTATCTGTGTGTATTCATGCCAACCAGGGCCACATTTCTTTGGGCATTCAGTTACATTTGAAATGATGGCTGACGGTCATAAGAGCACATTACCATTTTCTGTACTGCAAAGTGTGACTTTAATCTGGCTGAGAACTGCATTAAAGTAAAGATAATCTACCCTGAAAAAGCATAGATTAATAATATCAATTGATCAATTGAATACAAATATAATATATATGAAGGTTTTCCTACTAGTAATAATGTTCCTCAATTTTAACTGAATAACAGAGGGAAGGTAGTAGGGCTGAACGATTAATTGCATTTAAAACGCGATTCTCTAACCGCACTGGCTGCGATTTGACTGGTCACGTGACTTGGGAGCGAGCCAAGCCGAGGACGAGCAGAGCATACCCGAGCAGAAGGCAGGGAGGTGGAGAAGTGAAGCCAACACAGCGCACTTTAGGGCGTTTTCACACCAGCACTATTTGGTTCGGTTAAAATGAACTCTCGTCCGTTTGTAACTTTAGTGCGGTTCGATTGAGCAGGTGTACAAACAGTAATCGCACTGGGGTGCGGATCAAAAGAACCGGACCGAGACCAGCTAGAGGAGGTGGTCTCGGTCCAGTACCAAACGAACTCTGGAGCGGTTCGCTTGTGGTGAGAACGTGATCCGGTCTCGATCGGATCCAGCTATTAAATATAAGCCATTTATTTGAGCTAAACTGCTAAAAAAGCAAGCATAGTTTAAACTAATATATTAGCTAGATAACGCTAATTACCACAGCTGTGAACATCAACACTGTGTCCATGCACGCGCTGCATTCACTGCTCTGTTTATTATGTATAAATCTGCGCTGCATTCATAGCTCACAGCCGCGTAACTCTGTTTATTATGTATAAATCACTGTAAGAAACACTGTGTTTGAAAGTGCAGTGTTTCAGCGTTCAGTGTTAAAGCACAGATATTTGCGCTGGAACACAAAATCTTCTCGCTGTATTTACTTTTTTCGTATATTTATATTTAATGTACTCCCATGTCAGACAGCTCTGACCAATCAGAGGACACAGGCTGCTCGCGTGGTTTATTGATGCGCATTTTGGTGCGTTTACATTTATGCCTGTGGGAAACCAGACCGAACAGAGCGAGAAAACGCTCCAAGTAAACAAACTCATTAGAAACAAACTACAGGTGTGAACACGCCCTTGTTGCACAATGGCTTCAGGCTCGAAGGAACACATCAGTTGTGTAGAATTACTTTGGCTTTAAAAAAGAAGATGCTGCTCAACGTCAGGTACTGTGCTAAACGTGCCTTGCTACTGTTGCTACGACGCGAGGTAACACTACAAACCTTTTTCAGCATTTAAAAAAACACCACAAAGCCTCGTGTGGTATTTGCAAGGCTAAAATGCCAACGACCAGTGCTGCATCTTCAAATACAGAAAATAACGAGTTGGTTAAAGCAGATTCTCTTTATGTTTTTTGCACTTTCATTTTTCATGATGTTACTAGCTGGAGAGCAGTAAGTTAAATTTTGTATATCTATTGTTTTTCCTAATTAAAAAAAAATGGTGAAAAGGAAAAGCTATTTATCTATTTATTTTTCTATAAAAAAAAACAAATGATGAAAAGGAAAAGCATAGATTTTTTTGCTTTATTGTTATCTGTGCTTTAAATAAATCTGACATTGTTTATTATTAAACAGATTGATTTATTGCTTCTGTTGTTGAAAAATACTTGAGAAGACAAAAAAAAATCGCATTTTAAATCGCAATCGCAATTTATAGATAAAAAATTGCAATTAGATTATTTTCCAAAATCGTTCAGCCCTAGAAGGTAGCCCTAATGCAACACTACACACTGATGGTGAGTTATGGGTGTGCGGACATTATTACAGGAGACAATTGAAAAAGTATTATGCTGAAATTCAATGTAGAGTAAAACAGAATAGGACATTTTTACAGTGTAGATATCTTTTTAAAGGTCACCTTCCGTCCATTTTAAAATGTCTAGTTGTGGTCTCTAGTATGAATGAATGACATGTGAGCCGTTTTTGTAAAAAAAAAAGTGCTCAGGTGTCTCTGTATAGCTCTTTTTTAATGGACTGTTTTAGGGGTGTGTCCAAAATGACCGGATTCCAGCTTTGCTCATGAATATTCATACATGCAAACAGCATGCAAATATCTCTCCTCTGATTGGCTAGGAGCACTGCGACGCCCCTCCACCGCTCTGCCGCTCACTGCCTCCCACCTCCTAACTGATGAGCGGTGATGTTGCGTCGCTTCAGCTCCGCCTCTGGGAGTTTCTCGAGCCAAGGTGGGCTGGTCTGTGAGTTTCTGCCTACGTAGGCAGAAAGATAATTCAAAATTCACCCGTTTTTCGGAGGGGGGGGGGGGGGGATTTCTTTGCTTAGCTCCTGCAGACAATGGGGGCTGCAAAACAGTTTAATGTGCAGGTGTACACATTCAACTCGGAGAGACCTACTGTATTCCACAAAAAACAAGAAAAATCGGATTTTCGCGGAAGGTGAGCTTTAAAGCAAACAACAGCAAAAAAAGTTTTAATTATTAATAATATTCAGGTGATGGTTCTGAAATATAAATAAAATAGAACATTATTTTTAAACAAAGCTTAAACCAATATTGATTTTATTGGGCTTTCCATGGAAAAAATCCTAGTCGATGTTGAGGTCAGCAAAAATGATTGAGGTCATAACCATATATTGTACAGTAAGCTGATAAATGTATTGTTGTGACAGAGTGAATCTCCTTTCTACTAACATTGATATCCAGAATGAAGTTCTAATAACATTAATGTCCAGTATAAGGCTTTAATAACAGTAATATTCAGAGTGAATCTTTAATAAAATAAGCTTGTAGGTGGTGAAAACTGGGTTATTTTATGTTGGTAGTTTTACCTGTGCTTGGACTGTAAGCTCCTCCAGTGTTTGTTAAGACTTTAGTGTAGACCACTACACCAAGACCACTCAGAGGTCCGACAGATGCAGACAG
The DNA here is from genome assembly GCF_023375975.1 of Astyanax mexicanus. Classification (NCBI taxonomy): domain Eukaryota; kingdom Metazoa; phylum Chordata; class Actinopteri; order Characiformes; family Acestrorhamphidae; genus Astyanax; species Astyanax mexicanus. Next base: position 34,455,609 of record NC_064408.1, read on the forward strand.
CCCTGCTGAGAACACCACCTGCAGTTTTTCTGAGAACACAGAGCGGAAGCCGGAGTCATGAGAACATCTGTGTGTTTATAACTCTGTGTGTTTACAGTATACTGGCTTTAAAAAAAACCTGAAAACCACTAGTTTACCTGTGATTTCCTTCTTTAGAGTCTTCAGATAACCCTCAGCTGTAGACGCTTTCTTCTTCAGATCTGTTAGAAATGAAACACTTTAGAGACAGGCTGATGTATTCAGCGCTGACTGTGTTCTGTTACTGCAGTTTTGGAGGAGTTTAGTGTTTTACCTTCATTCTCCTTCTTCAGTTTCCCCATTTCAGCCTCAACATTCACCAGTGAGCTTCTTATTACAGACACCTCCGACAACTGTGCTGCAGTTATGAGGACAAAGACGAGGATCATAAAAAAAAAAAAAAAATAAGAAAGATGAGTATGGACGTGATTATAAACTATTTTTTATTATACATAAAATGTTGACATCAGGAAATTTAAGCTAAGGCCTTCCCAGTGTGGACAACTAAACATGTACATCTCTGTTAATGGCAGCAGTGTGTAGCTTTTATTACTCTATTACTCTATTATTATTTTTAAGTTTTATAAATGATACTGTATGGATTTATCACTTTCCTAGATTCTTACAATAAGTTGCCTGGTTTTGTTATGGCACATACAGAAGTAGTTTGAAAGTGGGACGGATAGTTAATTTTTCATGATATTGTATGTGCCTGCTATTCATTCATTGAGTTTCTGCTCTGCTAAAATGAATTTTAATTGCACACATTTTAAACACTTTTATAGCCAAAAGTTATGCATGAAACATGTATTTTCAAGAAAATATGTCATAATACATAATATACATAATACACAATAATACATAATACATCATTACCTGCCATTTCTTTCTTTAGGCTCTCCAGCTGACTCTCAGTTTGCCTGGAACGTTTGATCTGTCTGGTCATTTTGGTTTTCAGGTCTGGGAAATAAATAATCAGGTTTGATTAAAAAACTTTGAACTATCTCAGAATCTGGTAAAAGTGGAATAACCAGTGGACAGTTTCAGTTACAGAATGTCTCAGTGTTGGGCTAACAGTCTCGTGTTACAGCAGACCCTACCTCCGTTCTCCTTCTCTATGAACTTCACCTGAGTCTTCATCTCAGCCAGCGCGGTTCCTTGCTCGTACAAAATGTTTTTCAGATCATCAGAGCGTTTTAGTGACTTCGGATCAGCTGCAGCTCGAGTTTGTTGCAGGCTGATCTGCAGCAGCAGCAGCAGCAACAGAAAAGTAACAGTCACTGTTCTCTTCATCTTTACTGCTGTTCTCTCCTCCTGCAGTGTCTCACTCTCATATTTGCTCTTCTTATAGACCTCCTGCCATCATCTCTTTACCCTGTCACACCTCTTTACTTCCTCACAGACTCTATTTCTAAATAAGGCACTGATCATTAACACCACTGACAAGGGGCTCTGTAAATCTTCTGTTGTGTTGATTTCGTGTTAGGATAGCTAATAATGCATGTTTTATCACCTAATGTGAGAGATCTTTTAATGTAGAAATTAAGACATTTATAATAACAAATACTCAGATTGACATATTGTGCTACTAAATGCTGTCAACATTAAACAAGAATGATTATTTTCAAACCATTTCACTTTTTTATTAGTACTTAAAGGAGATAGACACTAGGTAACTACATTTAACCATATTTCAACAATTTTGTTAAACGTTAAGGAACAACAATAACAAGCAGATAATACAGTTTGTAAAAGCAAAAGAGAGTGATTACAACTAAAGCAGCAAAAAAAAAGTCACAAAATTAAAGTAAAAAATACAACTATTGATGGGCCTGAACATTCTATAGACTTTGATCTTCATATATGTATATTTAGCTGCTGTTTATATATAGATGATGCGTAAAAAAAATAAATAAATAAAAAACTCACAGCTGGATTTAAATGGCGGATAAGCATTACAGTGTTAAAAAGGGTCTGTTGTTAGAGCTGTAAAATAAAAGCCCAAAACAGCAGAGGGCGCCACCACCAGCAACCTCTACAGTGCAAAAGTGAAGCTATAGAGGCCATACCACAAGATGCAGAACATTGATCAGTTTCACACATTGAAAAAAGGCCATTTGCAAAGAAATAACAGTTAAAAGTAATGTGGGTGCACTTAAAACCCTCTAATTTTCCCAAAAATCGTTTGTGTGCCTTTCAATCCAGTGTGCCTAACACGAAGTCTACCAGTCAGGTTGTAAGGAGCAATAAAGCCACTCCGCTTAAGTACAGCACAATACTTCAGTTTAGTTCTCCAGCACAGGGGCTGGAGTAGCATTAGCACTAGCCGCTAACCTCTATTTCCCCGTTCAGAGGTGAGTTTTATCGGCCTGTAGCCTGCTGCTAACCCCAGCTAGCACTGCTGGAACAGCATTAGCATTACCACTCCAGCTCTTTTGCCGTTCAGAGGTGAGTACTGTATATCGGACTGTAGTCTGCATGTTTACCGTGTTAAAACAAGCTACAAGGGACGAACCGCTAGCTAATATCGCCCTGGTTTACTGGAATACTCAGGGATTCTCAGTGTAGCGCTGTTGGGTGGCATTAGCTAATAACTGCTAGCGGTTAGCCTCTAATGCTAATGCTTCTGCCTGGTGAAATTAAAAAATCTAGGTTTACTATAAATAAACGGAAGCGCTTTACTCACCCAAATAAACAGTTTTCAGGAGAGAAATCTATGTAGAGCTCTTTTAATTGGATTTTTTTCATTATTATTATAGCTTTGTTTACTTAGCTTAACTTAACTTAGTTAGCTATCCCCCCTCCACCACCCAGCAGCGAGACCTGCTGAATTAGAAGTTCCTTATAGTGTCTCCTTATGTATGTAAATAGGCTAAAAAAAAAAATAACACGGTCATTGATAGTGCGCCTTACATTACGGTGCACCCTATAGTGCCAAAAATATGGTATATAAATTGGAACCCTGTTATGAGGTGCTAGCAATGCAGCAAAGGGTGAATTTAAATAAATGCAGGACCTTTAATTCACTTCAAGTTACTTTGTATTTTCAACCTGCTTTTTTTATAAAGTTGTGCAACTTGCATTTGATGATAAGGAAGTTAATCTTGGTTACAGATCATTCCAACTCATTTCGGTTGGCAACATTTCTTACAGAGACTTGCTTAACTCAAAAGTTACAAAACATGTAATGTTGCATAATAATATATAGGAATCATCTGTACAGACAAGTTACCACTGCTGCACAATATTAAACAGGTCAGTATATCATTTCAAGCATATTCAGTGAGATTTCTAAAGCAAAAAATATCAAATAATTAGTTCATATATAATACAATAGTAGGTGCACACTTTACCTTAATATCTGTTACACACAAGATATTTTAATTTAGTTATATAAATAAATATATCCCTAAATCTACTAACTCAAATCAGAAAGGTTTTGACGGTATGAATGTGACATCAAGAAACACCTGAAATGCTTTCTCACTTGCACATGCAATGTCCTTCACTGTAAAGCATTTAATACACTACACGAGTAAGTGGCAGCGAACTATAATTAGACTGGATACATTACATTAAGGTTTTTGCTCATTTTTATAGAATCGGAACCAGTATAGAGCACCCACTACACACAACTGGGCATACACTACACAAACAGATTCCATTACCACATACACCACCATGCACGTCATTCACATTACATAGGAGATTCAATGCCAACATGGATGTGCACTAACTTGCTGCAGTCGTTGTTTGTGCTGCTATTTGTGCAGAAGAAAAAAAAAGTGTAAAAATGTTGTTGGGTGAAGCAGTGGGTTGGGAGACGTGGTCAGCATGGTCTCTACATGTTACATAAAGAGCTGGTGAAAGCAAAACACTTGGCGGCTACAAATGGTGCAGAAGTTGTGGATTCCAGCTGCTGCAATAGTGCTAATATACACTGCTCAAAAAAATAAAGGGAACACTCAAATAACACATCCTAGATCTGAATGAATGAAATATTCTCATTGAATACTTTGTTCTGTACAAAGTTGAATGTGCTGACAACAAAATCACACAAAAATCATCAATGGAAATAAAATTTATTAACCAATGGAGGCCTGGATTTGGAGCCACACACAAAATTAAAGTGAAAAAACACACTACAGGCTGATCCAACTTTAATGTAATGTCCTTAAAACAAGTCAAAATATGGCTCAGTATTGTGTGTGGCCTCCACGTGCCTGTATGACCTCCCTACAACGCCTGGGCATGCTCCTGATGAGGTGGCGGATGGTCTCCTGAGGGATCTCCTCCCAGACCTGGACTAAAGCATCCGCCAACTCCTGGACAGTCTGTGGTGCAACGTGACGTTGGTGGATGGAGCGAGACATGATGTCCCAGATGTGCTCAATCGGATTCAGGTCTGGGGAATGGGCGGGCCAGTCCATAGCTTCAATGCCTTCATCTTGCAGGAACTGCTGACACACTCCAGCCACATGAGGTCTAGCATTGTCCTGCATTAGGAGGAACCCAGGGCCAACCGCACCAGCATATGGTCTCACAAGGGGTCTGAGGATCTCATCTCGGTACCTAATGGCAGTCAGGCTACCTCTGGTGAGCACATGGAGGGCTGTGCGGCCCTCCAAAGAAATGCCACCCCACACCATTACTGACCCACTGCCAAACCGGTCATGCTGAAGGATGTTGCAGGCAGCAGACCGCTCTCCACGGCGTCTCCAGACTCTGTCACGTCTGTCATGTGCTCAGTATGAACCTGCTTTCATCTGTGAAGAGCACAAGGCGCCAGTGGCGAATTTGCCAATCCTGGTGTTCTCTGGCAAATGCCAAGTGTCCTGCACGGTGTTGGGCTGTGAGCACAACCCCCATCTGTGGACGTCGGGCCCTCATACCATCCTCATGGAGTCGGTTTCTAACCGTTTGTGCAGACACATGCACATTTGTGGCCTGCTGGAGGTCATTTTGCAGGGCTCTGGCAGTGCTCCTCCTGTTCCTTCTTGCACAAAGGCGGAGGTAGCGGTCCTGCTGCTCGGTTGTTGCCCTCCTACGGCCTCCTCCACGTCTCCTGGTGTACTGGCCTGTCTCCTGGTAGCGCCTCCAGCCTCTAGACACTACGCTGACAGACACAGCAAACCTTCTTGCCACAGCTCGCATTGATGTGCCATCCTGGATGAGCTGCACTACCTGAGCCACTTGTGTGGGTTGTAGAGTCCGTCTCATGCTACCACGAGTGTGAAAGAACCACCAACATTCAAAACTGACCAAAACATCAGCCAGACAGCATAGGTTCTGAGACGTGGTCTGTGGTCCCCACCTGCAGAACCACTCCTTTATTGAGTGTGTCTTGCTAATTGCCAATAATTTCCACCTGTTGTCTATTCCATTTGCACAACAGCAGGTGAAATTGATTGTCAGTCAGTGTTGCTTCCTAAGTGGACAGTTTAATTTCACAGAAGTTTGATTTACTTGGAGTTATATTGTGTTATTTGAGTGTTCCCTTTATTTTTTTGAGCAGTGTAATATGATGGAACGGTAAATTAGAATGAAATAAAAAAGGCTGAAATTACTTTCCATGTGATTTTATGTAGATAGATAGATAGATAGATAGATAGATAGATAGATAGATAGATAGATAGATAGATAGATAGATAGATAGATAGATACTTTATTTATCCCGAAGGAAATTTAGGTTTGTGTGTGTTTTTATACATAAAGGATTACTTCAGTACATTACTTCAGTTAAATAAAGATAAAACAGAGATTATTTTATTTGGGAATAGTAATAAGAGGCACAAATCTGGATTCAGGAGGCCTAAAATCTAAAAACCTGTGTGTAATCTTGGTGCACAAATGGACTCGGATCTCACTTTTAACAGTCATTTCAAAGCCGTCACTAAATCAGCATTTTATCACCTGAAGAACATAAATAAGATTAGAGATTTTCTGTCTAAATCAGACCTTTATTTCTAGTAGGATTGATTACTGTACTCCAAAAAAGACCGTCAAACAGCTTCAGCTGATCCAGAATGCAGCAGAGTTCTCACAAGGAGTAAAAGAAGGGAGCACATCCTTAAATCCCTACACTGCATACCTGTATGCTACAGAATAGATTTTAAGGTTCTGTTACTGGTCTATAAATGTCTTAATGGTGCAGGACCAGCATATTTATCTGATGTGCTCCAGCAATATGAGCCGAGCAGAACTTTCAGATCATCAGGAACTGGTCAGTTAGTGCTGCCTAAAGTAAATACTAAACATGGAGAGGCAGCGTTTAGCTACTATGCTACTCTTAAATGGAACCAGTTAACAGAGAGCATTAGAAGAGCACCAACACTAAACACTTTTAAATCCAGACTGAAAACCTACATGTTTGATCAGGCTTTCAGCTCAGTTTAAAACACTGCAGCTCCGCCCACTTTTATTCTGTAACGGCACTTTTATATCATGTTTTATTCATGCTTTATTCTTATTTTATTTTTATTTCCAATTCTTTCCTGTTCTTTAACATGTTTTAATTTTACTTCTCTTTGTTTTAATCATGTTTCAATCAATCATGCTTCATTTTTATTTTAGGTTTTATTTCCATTTTAATGTTATTCTTTTACATGTTTTTTAATTTGACTTTTCTAATGTGTAAAGCACTTTGAATGACCGTTGTGTATGAAAGGTGCTATATAAATAAACTTGCCGTGCCATGCCTTACATGTTTGTCTTTATTGGCTGATGATGGAGTCGGTCAGCTGTCAGACAAAATTATCTGCAACTGAAGTCGGATGCGAGTTTTAGCCCGTCATACACTGCATGACTTTCGCTGGCGGTTAAAGAGGGCTAAATGTCATGCTTAACAAGTTACTGTAGTTTTCACAGCATTATACTATATAATGAACACATTCTTATTTAAGAACCTGTACACGGCATGTTACTGCAGATCTACAAATTAACATGGTCTTCATTTAGTGGAGGGTGAATTCTACAGCATTTAGAGCAAATCAGCAGTTTTCAGCCATTTAAACAAATCCATATTTGCTAATTGTATATTTACAGCTCACATACTACTTTTTATTACAATACAGACAGAATATTAATATCCTCCATAGCTCTATATAGACACAGGGAGCTACAATTCAATCAAAAATGTATTTATATAGTGCTTATACAGGATACAAGCACAATGGTAACAGTGATAACAGTAACCTCCCTCAAACTGAGAGGAACCCATCCTCCTCTGGTCTACACTGACACACGTTATGAATTACTCTAAACCAGGTTATGATTATAAGAATTAGGAGGATTTAAATGACTGTCGTCCTCCAGAGCAGGACAGAAGGCCAGTGGAGAGTCAGGAGGAACCGGCATCTCTTCGTGCTTAGTGCCTGATGCCGTCCTGCAGGTTGTTTCCGATTGAAAGTATGCTGTGTGTGACTGGCTGCTGTTTTTTTTTGTTTGTGTTAGTTGAGTGCCAAATCAATTAGTGAAATTAGTGATCGACCAAAATAGATTTTTTAATGGCCGATGCCAATATTTAGAGAGCGCAGGTGGCCCAAAGCAAATATATAAAACGTATATAAAGTAGCCGGTTAGCATTAGCTAAGCTAAAGTAGTCGGTTAACATTAGCCAAGCTAAAGTAGCCGGTTAGTGTTAGCTAAAATAACGTAGCTGGTTAGTGTTAGCTTAGCTAAAGTATCTGGTTAATAATAGCTGATCTAAAGTATTTGGTTTATAGTGGAGCTAGCGCTAGCGGATAGCGTTAGTTGAACTAAAGTAGCCAGTTAGCATTGGCTGATCTAAAGTAGGCGGTTAGCATTGGCTGAGCTAAAGTAGCCGGTTAGCATTAGCTAAGCTAAAGTGCCAGTTAGCGTTAGATGAGCTAAAGAAGCTGGCTATTGTTAGCTAAGCTAAAGTAGATGATTAGCATTAGCTGAGTCAAAGTAGTCACATAGCATTAGCTAAGTTAAAGTAGCCGGTTAGCGTTAGCTAAAATAAAGTAGCTGGTTATTGTTAGCTGAGCTAAAATATCTGGTTAATAGCTGAGCTAAAGTAGCCAATTAGCGTTAGCTGAGATAAAGTAGCTGGTTAGCATTATCTGAGATTAGCGTTAGAGCTGAGCTTAAGTAGCAGATTAGTGTTAGCTGATCTAAAGTAGTCGGTAGCTTTAGATGAGCTAAAGTAGCTGGTTAGCATTGGCTGAGTTAAAGTAGCTGATTAGCATTAGCTAAGCTAAAGTGCCAGTTAGTGTTAGCTGAGCTAAAGTAGCTGGTTAGATTTAGCTAAGCTAAAGTACATGATCAGCGTTAGCTGAGTCAAAGTAGTCGCAAAGCGTTAGCTGAGCTAAAGTAGCCGGTTATCATTATCTGAGATAATGCTAAAAAATAATTAAGCACTACCACGCCCTTGGGCCGGGATACTCTCAATCATTTTGTGAATCAGCCAATCATGGGGTTACTCAGCTCTGCTGCTGTCTGTAGGTAGGATGATGGAATAGACACTAGAGAGAGCTGTAAGAACTCCACTGCAGAACAGATCTGACCAGAGCAGAGCCTGAGGAATTAATTCAATAATCTGACTCGTGCAAGCAGATATCGGTTGCCTGTGGTCTAAAAAATAATTAATAAAGTAATTGGCAAGATTAATCGGCTGGCTGATATATCGGTCGATCACTAGTGTGGTTTGAGTGTTGATTTTAAAGCTTTATTTGGTTTCCAGAAAAGAGCTATAAAGTTGTAACTTCATCATCATAATGATTACATTTTGTCACTGTCAGAAAAAAACCCTTATCTCCAAATTGGTAACTTTACAATAGAAGAAAACAAAAATATGTTTTATTTTCTAATTATGTATAAATAAATAAATCATTGTTTTCAAAAGCAGAATCCTAATCACTAATTGTGAAGTGTATTAATTAATTATTAACTTAATATTTGTACTTTATACATGTATTTTTTAAACTGGTAAATCATTACTTGGGGCCTTATTATAAAAGTTCAACTTTTTATTTATTAAGATATAGTTTACGAACAAAGTTTACACTCACACTTGGTAATTATGGGCAACCTAATTAACAAATAAAGATATTTTTATATTTTTATTAATTAATTACTTTAAATGTTAACACTAAGTAGATAGCAGATGTTTTATTAAAATAAGGTTATATTTTAAGGGTTTAAGATTGTGAAATCCTGCATTATTAGGTATTAGAAATGTGCAGAAAGTAAAAGAATCATTTAATTTACCACAGTTAACCTGATATTTTCAAACTATCAGTTGGGTAATCATAGAGACAACTTGCATTTATTCTGCAGATGATAAGGAAAGTTATCTCGGGTACAAAAACCTGCCAATTCATTTCTATTTTGTTTCAGGAACTTCCTCACCTCAAACATTACAACACACATGGTATAATAATACATACAGACATTCTTCCACACATATTCGCACAATAACAGAAAAGGTCAGCATGATAGGTGGGATTTAGAAAGCAGCGACCGTTATAGTAATATTTTGTTAAAATATAATAGAAAAATAGTTTCGTCATTTTCTAATTCTTAACTTAATAATAATGTGAATTCTGTTGAGAATCTAATAGAGTTTTAACCGATTTAACAGTTAGATAATCTGTAGGAGGACAATCAAAATAAGTAAATTATTGTCATTCCTTCTGATTGAATATAGTACTTTATACTGTATGCTTAACTAACAGTATAAATATAATCAAATATAAAAGTTCTGGAAAAGAGACCACTTTAGTTTCTGAATCAGTTTCTCTGATTTTGCTATTTATAGGTATATGTTTAAGTAAAATAAACTACAGACAACATTTCTCCCAAAAAAATATTGTCATTTAGAGCATTTATTTACAGAAAATGAGAAATGGCTCAAATAACAAAAAAGATGCAGAGCTTTCAGACCTTAAATAATGCAAAGAAAATAAGTTCTTATTCATAAAGTTTTCAGAGATCGGTAATCTATATTTGGTGGAATAACCCTGGTTTTTATTCACAGTTTTCACGCATCTTGGCACGTTCTCCTCCACCACCATTACACCTGAAACTGCATTTATTGTTATTCTTAGTGCTGGAAGTCTTTTAAGAAATGGCAACATTATTAAGTGCTAAATGCTTTACCCTCCTAACCCTTTTTTGAGAATGTGTTACAGGCCTGAATTGCAGGAATGTATGCATATTAACAACACATAAAACATAAAATAACAGCAATGGATTTTTTTTTTCAAACTGTCCCAACATTTTGAATTTGAGGTTGTAGTTTTCTGATGTTTAATTTATATAAGCTTATATGTTTAGACTTTAAAGATGAAAAAAACTACCAGTCCTGTTATAAGTTGCTAATGTACAGAAGGTAAGATGAGCCTAATACCTTTTATTCACCTCATATTACCTTAAAACTCTTTCTTAGATATGAGAGTTGAGACATTGTAGAGAAAACTTGCAGTCACTCTAGCATTGATAAGAAGAGTTATCATAGTTCCAAAATCATTCCAGCTCATTTAGACTGAACTTGCTCAACACAAAAGATTATATTCTGATTAAATTTATCTTAGCAGGTTGCACTGACCAGATGCTTCTGTTAGACATCAACAAGCTCCTGGCAGTTTTCTGTCTGAATTTTTGCACACACTTCCTGGCAGAACGGGTTGAATGGTTAGGTTCAATGTTTGTATTTTCTGATGCAGATATGCACAGTCCACAAATTGGCAATATGGTTGAAGTTAGCTTTGTTAGATTTGTTTAACATTTGGTACAATGTTTATAGGGTTAAATGGGTCAACTTTTACTTCTCTAAACATACCTCTTGACATTGTGGAAAAACAACTCCCCAGATAACTATTTTTGTAGAACATTTTCTTAACTTTACAGTTAATGTTTTAGGAACATTCAATCTGTCAAGTTTTTGGAATGTTCTCAAAATGTTTTTATTTTGGGAATGTTGGTTTTAAAGTTTCCATAAAGTTTGAATTCATCTAGCTAAAAATGTTTCATGAAAAACGTTCTAATAGTGTTTTGATGCAAACCATTATGTAACACATTTTCAGAACAATTTCCTTACTCCCTCATTAGTGTGCGCTATTTAGGGAGACACTATGTAGTTCACTAAGTAGTGGTGAAACAGGAGTGAATTTGCACACTAAGTTATCCTTATCATGCGCCAGCACTGGTCGCATAAGCACACAGGTGAGAGAGAGGGTTGAGCCGTGTTTAAAACTCCTTAAACAAACTGAACTGAGCTCTGAATTAAAGTTAGTGAAGCTCTGAGCTGATCATGAAGTAATTTCTCACATTAATAAACTACCTGACATTAACAGTGTACACCGGCTTGAAATGTTGCCAGATTGGGTGGTTTCATGCCAAATCTGGAGTTGTGTCTGAAATTGTCTGGAGGAGACTTGGACAGGTGGACAAAACTACCAAGTATTAAGGAAATTGAACTCATCAGTGTTGTAGTTAGATAGCTAACCTTGCAGAGACATAGCTTTTAGTCCTGCTAAAAGGACATTTGAATAAGATGTGTTTGTGTTCATTATTATATATGAGTATTTATTTCTTTCATTGCTTGCAAGCTTATTTTTATGTACTCTATTTTCTTTTCTTTGGTTCTCTTTTGGAGTATCCGGCCCGACGCAAATTCAACTTTCTCACTGATTCTTAAACATTGTTTTTCAGAATCTGCTGATATTGACTGAAATCCATGTGACCCTCAACTTTAACAAGATTCCCAGTATCTGCACTGAACACACAGCCCCACAGCATGATGGAACCACCACCACATTTTACTGTGGGGAGCAAGTGTTGGTTGGAATACTGTGTTCTTTTTCCGCCATGCATACCGCCCTCCAAATAACTTAATTTGTCTGTTTGTGGCTTGCACTCAGAAACAGCTTTTTCTGCATTACTCTTTTTTCTGCCTCTTCTTGGGCAAAGGGCGCTGAATAGCTGAACGATGCACAGTGACTCCATCTGCAGCTGTGATGGAAGGTGTTTATTGAAATGATTCATAATCAATGACGTGTGATAATTCATAAACAATGACGACTATTAATGATATTACTTTTTGTTCCATGCGATGATAATGTGTACTCAGTTTAACTGAACTTAACATTCTTCCCTCAGTGAGCATATCTAAGATGCTGAGTGAGAGTTTTTCTATCTGGGGAAAGCAGTGTGTGTCTATGTGTGTGTGCTAAGGAATGCACGTCACAGTTGTTCTGTCTACAAATTCTGGCGCCAGGGTCATCTTTCCTTCTGCTTGTGGTGTTTTGAGAACCAGCCTGATATGCTCACTAAGGGATTATGTCATACCACCTGTCAGAAGAAGTTGACGTGTCACAATGGTGGCACTGTGCCCATAATTGGGAAGCAAGATAGTAAGGGTGGGGTATAAAGAGAGCGTGGCACTCTTGCAAGGCAGGAGATCACTCTGTATTCATACGCGTGTCTTCTCAATAAATCTTGTTACTCATTCTGATCAAGACTCAGAGACCCTGAAGTTTCTTTCTTCCTGTCATTATTTTCCACCACACAGCAAGATGATGTTGTAGGTCTTTGGAGCTGGTCTGTGGGTTGACTATGACTATGATGTTCTCGCCATCTTTCTCCTCTGATTATCTGAGATTTTTCTTGTCCTGCCACTTCGGGTCTTAACTGGAACTGTGCCTGTGGTCTTCCATTTCCTCACTATGATCCTCACAGTGGAAACTGACATCTTAAATCTCTGAGATTGCTTTTTATATCCTTCTCTTAAACCATAATGTTGAACATTCTTTGTTTTCAGGTTATTTGAGAGTTCTGTTTTGAGGCTCCCATGTTGCCACTCTTTAGAGAAAATGCAAAGAGGAGGAAAACTTGCAATTGGCCACATTAACCCTTTCTCATGATTCCATTCACATGTGTATGTAGATCAGGGGTCAGTGAGCTTACCCATCAAATGTTGTTTTGCAATAATTAGAGCTAAAAGTATTTAGATCAATAAAATGACAAGGGTGCCCAAATTTATGCACCTGCCTAATTTTGTTTAAAGAATTATTGTACACTTTCTATAAATCTTGTAAACTTCTTAAATAATAAAAATACAGTAATTAAAAGAAATTACAAAATTAATTTTATTACCTAAACATTTTTTTTTATAATTTATTCATATAACACAGTTAAAACATTGAGTCTGATAACCTTTTTATGATAATCTGTTTGATGATATATTTGTTTTAATTATTTATTTGTTTAAATGAACAGGGACGACAAACAATCCATTACATACATTAAGATAACAATAACTACAAAACATATACATTAATAAATTCATACACATAGCTGGTATAAAATAATGTTATATAATTAATAATAATAATTAAACTTTAATTCTGTCCTCATAGAGACATGTGCGGTTTTGTTTCCTCACAGGAGCTGACTTTTTTGTTCCAATACCTTTGGAGGGGATTTTTTATTGTTTACATGTAAGCATGGATTATAACGACTTTGCAAGTTCTCCCACCAGAGATGGGTACTCGAGTTTGCAAATCACACTCGATTCGCACTTAAGTCGCAGACGCAGGAGTACAAGAGACACGTGGATGACTTTGTTGCTTGGTGCCGACTGAACCAACTGCAGTTGAACATATCCAAGACCAAGGAGATGGTGGTGGACTTCCGTAGGTCTGGACCACCCTTGCAGCCAGTTTCCATCGAGGGGGTTGATGTGGAGACAGTAAAGACCTACAAGTACCTTGGTCTGCAGCTGGACAACAAACTGGATTGGTCAACAAATACAGACACCCTGTACAGGAAGGGACAGAGCCGGCTCTATTTCTTGAGGAGACTGCGGTCCTTTAACATCTGTAAGAAGCTTCTGCAGATGTTCTACCAATCAATCGTGGCCAGCATTCTCTTCTACGCTGTGGTGTGCTGGGGAGGCAACATGAAGAGGAGAGATGCATCACGGCTGGACAAGCTGGTCAGGAGGGCCGGGGCAGTGGTTGGAATGGAGCTGGACTCTCTGGTTACAATAGCTGAGAGAAGGACTTTGGATAAACTGCTTTCTATCATGAACAATGATAGTCACCCACTTCACACCACCATCATGAAGCAGAGGAGTGTGTTCAGTGGCAGACTGCTGTCACAGAGCTGCACAACAGACAGACTCAGAAAATCCTTCATTCAGAGAGCCATCAGACTCTTTAAGTCTGACGGGATGCTGCTGACGACTGAGTTTAATCCAGGCACACCACTTGGACATTATTCAACAACTTAATTATTTATATTAACACTTCCCCAACCTCGCTTACATTAAAGTATACCTTACTCATGATTGGGTATTCACATTTTCACATTCTCTTTTTAGAACTGTCTTGTAACGTATGCATACTTATATTATATTATATTTCTATGTCACATCAGTCACTTTCGTAATCGATGTCATTGCACTTTACTCTGTTAATTATTTAATTATTTATGACCATTAGCAACATCTACTGCACTGCTCCGTTTACAGATAGATCCTTACCTTGTATAGTTAGGTTTTTTTTTATAGCCTTATATATTTTCTATTCTTCTGTGTTTTGATTTGTCTGAGTATGTTTCTTATTGTATTGTGTTGTTGCTGCTGGATGCCTAAATTTCCTTCGGGATAAATAAAGTATCTATCTATCTATCTATCTATCTATCTATCTATCTATCTATCTATCTATCTATCTATCTATCTATCTATCTATCTATCTATCTTTTTTGGTGTACGAATACTAAGGACTGATTTTATGTGGTACATGGCGCTCTGTTGTTAATTAACATTTAAATTATTTCACTAGAACTGCCAAACTGCCGCTGCTTCTTCTGTTCTAGGTGTTGTTTCATAGCGCTGGTAAAGCCTTAAATTCTGGCTGTTAAGCTGCTGTTTTGAGATTAGTACCACTTTGGTGGCTCTTAATCCGTGTATCATTCGTTCATTTGATATTCAATTGAGAATCAAAATCGGAAAATTAAAAAACCAATTCGTTTTTTCGTTTTTTCGTTTTTGAATATAATACCAAAAAACGAATAACGGCTTGTATTTTGTATTTTTATTTGGTTATCCAAACAAAAATTGGAAATTTAAAAAACGGACCAGGAGCCGAATTTGATTTTGATTTTGAACTTGACCCATTTGTGTGCCCCGGAAGTTACTGATTTGTTTATTCTTGGTGGGTTTCTGTTGCGCGGGAGTTCACTGCAGTGTTATCTACACAGTCTGTATTGCTGTAGGCAGCATGGCCGGACTGGAACCACATTCTGGCCTAATTAAAGATCTTTTTGAAGGTGGTAAGACGCATGAAGAGATTTCGTGCACGTTGCAGCAAATGGGGATCCAGCGATGTTCTGCAATGAGTGTTAGAAGGTTCTGTGTTCAACACGACCTTAAGCGAAAAAGACATGTATTTTCTGTTGTCATATCGTCTTCTTTCACTGCAACGCGTTTAGTTCCTCTGAACAAGATAAAACTCTCCATCCTCAACTCCATCCAAAGCCTACAGCAATACAGACTGTGTAGATAACACTGCAGTGAACTCCCGCGCAACAGAAACCCACCAAGAATAAACAAATCAGTAACTTCCGGGGCACACAAATGGGTCAAGTTCAAAATCAAAATCAAATTCGGCTCCTGGTCCGTTTTTTAAATTTCCAATTTTTGTTTGGATAACCAAATAAAAATACAAAATACAAGCCGTTATTCGTTTTTTGGAATTATATTCAAAAACGAAAAAACGAAAAAACGAATTGGTTTTTTAATTTTCCGATTTTGATTCTCAATTGAATATCAAATGAACGAATGATACACGGATTCTCTTAAATTGTTGTGTTTGTTCATTTCTTTTCTTTTTTTTTTGTTATTTCTTTGTTTGGTTTCTTTGTCAGATGATATATATACACACACACACACATATATATATATATATATATATATATTTTTTTTTTTTTTTGTAATATTACTTTATTATTTTTGTACATGTGTTTACTATTTCGTTTTTATCTTCTAGAATTTGTTAGATTATATTTCTTTTAGTATTTTGAGCTTAGTTTAGTTGGTTATTTTCCAATTTTATATCTATTTTTCTGTTTTTATTAAATGTTGTTATTAGCTTATTAGCTTTTAGCTTGTTGCTAGCTTCTTTGTTATTTAGCATACAGAACTTCTCACTGGTCTTTTAAATGAATGTTGAATTATTCATTTAACAGCTGTATCTAACTATTTTAAGCCAGACAGACACTGTGTGATTTTTTTAATCAGGTGCTGAGAGCTCATCTGCATGTTTGAATGGTTTGTACTGTAGGAAAATGCACGCGATTTATATGCTGACATTGTTGTCTAACTGGCAAGCTGTGAGACTGCACGCCATGCAGTCTGTAGGCAGTAGAAGAAGCGTCAAATCCCTGTGAGTCTGTGCGAGGTGTGCACCGATTAATCCACCTGCTGAGCTTTAAAAACGCAAATGAGCTGTAATTTTTGGATCAGCACAAAAATCAGTATGATTTGTTACATTGAACATAGTTCTACGTCACGTCACAGACTATTTTCTTCAACCGAACCTGACAGCCCGCCAGGAAAGCAGTGAAAATTCTCGGCCCAAATTCAGGAAACAGGTCAGTCAGGCTGGCATTCAGGTTCACGTTTTGCCTCGGGTTCAGGCAGACAATCTAAACTCTAGTATGCAGAACTATATTATTATTATTATTATTATTCATTTTTTATATTCCTTTAAAGAGCAGGATACTTTGACTTTTAATTCGCCAGAAGAGACTTGAGACTTGACTCGAAATCCTGACCAAAGACTTGTGAACATTTCTGTCTGCCACTTAGAAATCGTGGAGGGGTCTAAAATTTTTATCTTAGGTGCATGTCCACTGTGAGAGACATACCCACTGTAAAGCATGGGGGTGGAACCATCATGCTTTGGTGTGTTTTTCTGCACATGGGACAAGACGACTGCACTGTATTAAGGAGAGGATGACTGGGGCCATGTATTGCGAGATTTGGGGGTGTAGCCTCCTTCCCTCAGTTAGAGCATTGAAAACGGGTCGTGGCTGGGTCTTCCAAAATGACAATGACCCAAAGCACACAGCCAGGATAACCGAGAAGTGGCTCCGTAAGAAGCATATTAAGGTTCTGGAGTGGCCTAGCCAGTCTTCAGACCTAAACCCTATAGAAAATCTTTAGAGGGAGCTCAATCTCTCAAACAGCTCAAACAGCCCAGAAACCTGGCTGATCTGGAGAAGATCTGTGTGGAGGAATGGTCCTAAATCCCTGCTGCAGTGAGTGCAAACCTGGTGAAAAACTACAGGAAATGTTTGACCTCTGTAACTGCAAACAAAGGCTGTACCAAATATTAACAGTGATTTTCACAGGTGTTGAAAGGTGCATCAGTAACACACAAATAAAATATAAAGAAAAAGATGAAAATTTCAGACCCCTCCATGATTTCTAAGTGGGAGAACTTGCAAAGTTGCAGGGTGTTCAAATACTTATTTTCCTCACTGTATGTAGTGGTACAGTGAAATTGCCAGTAATTTATAATTGGTAGCTGATAAGAGGAGGAAGGGTCCTTCCTGTGAGACTTTGTTGCTCCAATCGTTTCTTATTTTGGGGGAGTTTTCTTGTCACTGTCACTGTCTGATTGCTCACTGGGGATCTTATAAAAGACAGTCTGGTGGAGCTGATTTCCTAAATAAGAGCGGGCACACTACGAGAGCAAACAGGAACTGAAGCTACACCAGACTGCGCTTTTTACTCCATTTTAACTGCAGCTACGCTGTAAGAGCAACAGCTAACACGCTTTTCAGGGCGCTTTTTCGGACAAGGCTGAGCGATTCTCACTTGAGCGGGGTGTGGCAAACCCCCTCATTCACACATTCTCTGTCTACACACCTCAGGGGTGTTACTCACGCTTTAAAAGACAGTCTGGTGGAGCTGATTTCCTATATCGCCCGCACCTGCGCGCAAATTCAGACTCCTATATCGTCACTCACACTCGCCGAGGCGTCAGCTGTTGTGTGAAGACCCTCTCGTGTGAAGACCTAACTCGGGTAAAGACCTGCGAGTCTACCTGCGCGAGTCCACCGAGCAAGGCCACTGACAAGGCAGCCCGTCCTACTGCCTCACAAAATGTGCTCCCATCACATTCCTGTCATCTCCGGTACGCACAGAAGGCGTAAAAACACACATAGGCACCAGGACCATACTAACCTGCGTCCTCTTAAGCAAGCCACGCCCACTACTACCTCATTCTCTGTTGGGCTGTGGAACTGCCAGTCGGCGGTTAATAAAGCAGATTTCATCGCCTCTTATGCAAATCATCTCTCACTACTACTACTGGCTCTGACCGAAACCTGGATTAAACCTGAAAACACTGCTACTCCGGCGGCACTTTCAAATAATTATTCCTTTAACCATACTTCTCGTCTCTCAGGACGAGGAGGTGGAACTGGCCTATTGCTCGCGAATGGCTTAAAATACACTCCACTATTACCTGCAAACTCATACAACTCGTTCGAGTATCATGCCACACTGGTTAATACTCCATCAAAACTTACTGCCGTTGTCATCTACCGTCCTCCTGGACAAATGGGCGAGTTCACACATGAACTTGACATGCTACTGTCT
The DNA here is from genome assembly GCF_023375975.1 of Astyanax mexicanus. Classification (NCBI taxonomy): domain Eukaryota; kingdom Metazoa; phylum Chordata; class Actinopteri; order Characiformes; family Acestrorhamphidae; genus Astyanax; species Astyanax mexicanus. Next base: position 34,474,264 of record NC_064408.1, read on the forward strand.
TCTATCCCCGAGCAAGATTGCCCCATGCTCATTCTAGGGGATATGAACATCCATCATAACAGTACCAGCTTCACAGACTTCTCATCCCTCATGCAGTCTTTCGATCTGGAGCAGGTCCCCAGCCCCCCAACACATAAAGCTGGCAAACATCTAGACCTGATCTTCACTCGTAACTGTGACACCGACTCTGTCACTCCTCTACACCTCTCAGACCACTTCTTCATGCAACTCAACGTTCGCATTTCGAAAAAACCCACAGCTACTCCTACTATGGTCTCGTTCCGCCGAAATCTTCAAGATCTCCCAGCAGACCAGTACTCCTCGCTGGTGACTGACAATATGCCTCCATTAGGCTCATTTTCATCACTCAATGTTAATGATGCCACTGATACTCTTTGCTCCACATTAAGCTCCTGTTTGGACGACCTCTGTCCTCAAACATCTCGAGCCATTAAACCAAGCAAACCGCAGCCATGGCTCAAAAATGACACGCTCAGGGAACTACGCTCCAAACTCAGAGCTGCTGAAAGAAAATGGCAAAAAAAGCAAAACCAGACAGACCTAAAAAACTACCAACTGCTTCTTTTTCAGCCAGCCTCACTGCTGCTAAAGCTGAATTCTATCACAAAAAAATCAGCTCCCTCACAGACTCCCAGAAACTATTTGCTACATTCAAAACACTACTCAACCCTCCACCTCCTCCTCAGGCTACCTGCCTTACAGCTGAAGCTCTTGCCTCATTCTTTACTGGGAAAGTGGCAGCTATCAGCAGACAGTTTACTAATGCGACATGTAGCAGTCTTACATCATGCTCTGCTGCCCGGTATCCCTCTACCGAAGTTGTCATTTTCTCCTCGTTCGCTCCTCTCACTGAGAACGAGACACTGGCTCTCCTAACGCGTAGCCGTCCTACTACGTGTCCACTTGACCCGATTCCTTCAGACCTTCTGCAAACCATTGCACCTGCAATCATTCCGGCTATTACTCACACGATCAATGCCTCTTCAACATCTGGTATGTTCCCGACTGCTTTTAAACAAGCACAGGTCACACCACTGCTTAAAAAGCCTTCTCTCAACCCTGCCCAGGTTGATAACTACAGACCGGTCTCACTACTGCCTTTTCTTTCTAAAACATTAGAAAGAGCAGCTCTCAATCAAGTCTCTGGCTTCCTCACCCAAAATGAACTCCTGGACCAGAACCAATCTGGTTTCAAGAAAGGGCACTCTACTGAGACGGCTCTGTTGTCTGTGACAGAAGCGTTAAAAACTGCTAGAGCTGCAGGACAGTCCTCAGTGCTCATTCTGCTGGACCTCTCGGCTGCTTTCGACACAGTCAACCATGACTTCCTCCTAACTATACTCTCAAACATGGGGATCTCAGACAATGCGCTGTCATGGTTCAGATCGTACCTCACTGGGCGCTCGTTCAGGGTGTCATGGCAAGGACGGCTGTCCCCAGCCCACTCGTTACCCACTGGGGTTCCCCAGGTTCGGTACTGGGACCTCTTCTCTTCTCAATATACACCACCTCTCTAGGTCGGGTTATCCGCTCACATGGTTTTTCCTACCACTGCTTTGCTGACGACACTCAGCTATACCTGTCGTTCTCACCAGATGTCTCTCAGACATATCCGCATGGATGAAGGAACATCACCTCCAACTAAACCTCTCAAAGACTGAACTTCTGGTCATACCAGCAAAACCTTCTATTCAACACAACTTTGCCATAACCATCGACTCTCTCTCTCTCTCACCGACAAAGGTTGCTAGGAACCTGGGTGTCATGGTTGATGACCAGCTTCTCTTCACGCACCATGTGGCCTCAGTTGCTCGATCCTGCCGCTTTGCGCTTTACAACATCGGAAAAATTCGACCGTTTCTGACGCAACAGGCCACCCAACTCCTGGTACAAGCTGTGGTAATCTCACGCCTCGACTACTGCAATGCCGTACTAACTGGCCTCCCGGCCTGTGTAGTAAAACCACTACAGATGATTCAGAATGCAGCAGCACGTTTGGTCTTCAACCAGCCAAAACGGGCACATGTCACTCCGCTGCTCATTGAGCTCCACTGGCTACCGGTTGCTGCTCGCATCAAATTCAAAGCGCTTACAATCGCCTACAAGGTGATGACAGAACAGGCTCCTTCCTACCTGCACTCGCTCCTGAAGGCTTACGCTACCTCCCGGCCGCTGCGCTCCTTCAATGAACGTCGCCTCGCTTTGCCAAACACTCACACAAAGCAATCCAGACTGTTCTCATACAGAGTTCCCCAATGGTGGAACAAACTACCTTCCACTACCAGATCAGGAGAATCTCTCACTATCTTTAAGAAACTCCTGAAGACAGAGCTCTTCAAAGAGCACTTACTCTCCTAACACCTCTAACAAACTAACTAATTCTAACCTCATCTCCTTCTTCCTCTTCTCTACTCCTCTATCCCATTATTTTCCTCTGACCTCCTTAAGGCCCTATCTATAGATGCTTTATTTTTAACTTCTATTATTTTTGTACTTAACCTCTTCTATTATTTGCACTTCAATATTGTAAGTCGCTTTGGACAAAAGCGTCTGCCAAATGTAATGTAATGTAATGTAATGTAATATTTCATGTGTTGTTTGATCTTTCATTCTTCTAATTGATTGCTGTAAAGCTGCTCTGCGACATCAACTGTTTATTTGAGTGCTGTCAAATAAGATTATGGACTACAACAGAAATAACAAGCTTCTTGTCCAACAACAGTACCTGATCTCAGAAATGCTTAGAAATAGATGAATAGGCAGAATATCATAGAAAACCTTCCCAGAAGACTCTATATTTTCTCCTATGGATTCAGGGATGTCATAAACGTTCTTGTAGGTCTAACTCACTTGCTAATTTAGTTTGTTTTATCATCAGTGAAAAAAACGACAAGACACCATTGTAAAATGCTGGAATTACAGTTTATTTTCTGTTCTGGTTAAATGTATATGCATCACTCCACCATTCAGTAATCAGCTGAATTCAGTAGATTTTTAAATGGGAAAGATCATGAAGCCGCTGAAGGTGTTAGTATTGGCATATTGGTGGTAGAGTATGTAACCGTTAGGTAGCTGAGTACGAACAGTATCTCCAATCTCCAACTGTAGAGTAAACCCACCTGATATATACCTTCCATAACTATTGTAATTATATCCCCATAAAAATGTCAGTAACTCCTGGTTCTTGTACATATATATTCCTGTATTGTAACCATTGTTTAATCCCATGATAGTGAATCGGAAATAGTAGACTCCTCTGGACGGAGCTGTGAAGATTCCTGAAATAACAGAAACATACAAACAATCCTTGTTAATCAGTCGTTACTCTCAGTCCTATTGACCAAAGACATGTGAAAATGTGTCAAATTTGTACAAATGTTGGCTAAAATACATTTCAGAATGAGTGCTTGGTATTTTAGTTCGGACCCATTCAGTGGGTGAAATCTTGGAAATGGTTTGAGAGTGTTTGCCTCTCTCCTGCTGTTTCTTTCTATGTTCTTTCTTTAACATTTGCATGTTTTATTTTGCCTTATTTTAAAAGATTTATATATATATACGTATATATATATATATATATATATATATATATATATATATATATACGTATATATATATATATATATATATATATATACATATATATGTATATATACATATATATGTATATATATATATATATATATATATATATATACATATATATATATATATATATATATATATATATATATATATATATATACATATATATATATATATTATGTTGAAAAGACAAATAATGTTTATAGTGTACCTGTATTGGGGTTATAACCTCCTCCAATGTTTGTAATGACGACAGGATAGACAATATTAGTGGTGGTACTTAGTGATCCCATGGTTGATTTTAAAGCTGCTGAAAACGCCACCTTGGGATGTTCTGAAAAATCATTGAGGATAAAACAATAAGCAATCGAGTCAGAACTTTTTAAAGAACTATATATGGCACCAGCAGTGACTTAATAAATTATTATTTACCTATGACCTCTCTCTTCAGACTCGCCACATCACCTTCAGCAGTGCTCAGTCTTCCCTTTAAAGCTGTCAGGAGTTCAATTCAAGTTTCATTTATTAATGTGAGAATATTTGATTAAGCATTTCTATAGATTCATTTATCATTAAACATTCATTCACATAATGTAGAAAACAAATACAAATCTAACTTTATCCTGTATTAGGAAACAAAAATACAAGCTAAGTTACCCTGAACAATAGTTAAACGCTCTGAGAGTTAATATGCTGGACTTCAATATACAGTAAAATACTGTTCAAATAAATGACAGTAGATTTACTGTAAAATATCAGCAACATGCTGGCAAAACTGCTGGTAGCTAAATATGTAATTGTGCAGGACATTTTATTACAGTGTAGATATATAGATAGATGACACTACTTATTATCTGGGTTCTTTCAGAATGAGGAACACAAACACAATTATGAAATTTTGGCAAAAAGACACCAATTCTTTTTTTTCTATACAGTGCAGAGAACAACATTATGGTTAGGGGGAATTCAACTAGGAAAACCCGTTTAGAGTCTTGTGTTTTTAGGACCAATCTTGTCCTTCCCTCGTTTTCCATTTACTTTAGCAACATTGTAATTGGTTTTGAGTTGATACTGTAATGTTTTACCTGTGTTTTCTTTCTTCAGGGTTTTCACTTCAGTCTGACTGTTCGCTAATGCAGTTCTTATTTCTGTTTGTGGAAAAGTCATCAGACACCAGGAGTATTATTAGCAATGAATCATTAGAGAACATAGAATAAAAACTTTCACATGGATTTACCTTCATTCTGTTCCTTCAGCTTCTCCACTTCACTCGTTAGTTTGGACTTCGTGGAGGACACTGCTTCTGCTTGTGCTAAAAAAAAGAACATCTGTTTGGTAAAAGTAATTGTAATCTTACACTATGTATCCAAACTACTAATTTCATTACCTGAAACCTTATTCTTCATGTCCTCCATGTTACCCTGAATCTGTTTGCCCTGCTTGATCTGCTTGGCCATTTTGGTCTTCAGCACTGAAAAAGAAGAGTTAGAAATAAGAAATAACACGGTAAATTCTGATCAGCCTTGAATTCTTTAACAAAAGTGTCTCTAGTGAGCCTCTACCTAATTAAAGCAAAACTAAACTACCTGAGTTCTCCTTTTCCACATATTTCATCTCAGTCTTCAGCTCCACCAGCATGGTACCCTGCTGATACACAATGTCTTTCAGATGCTTCAGATCATCAGAGGGGTTGGATGGCTTCAGAGAATCAGCAGCAGCTTCAGTTTGTTGCAGGCTGATCTGCAGCAGCAGCATCAGTAGAGCAATAAAAGCCACTGTTCTCTTCATCTTTACCGCTGTTCTCTCTTCCTGCAGTGTCTGACCCTCACATCTGCTCTTCTTATAGACCTCCTGCCATCAGCTCTTCACCCTGTCACACCTCTTTACTTCCTCACAGACTCTATTTCCAAATAAGGCAGTAACAGTGTTTATCTTTTTACTGTTTAAATGACTGAGCAGCTGCAATTCCACCTGTGCAAGGATTCTCTTGATGTCCATATTTATAAAACTTTGAAAAACCAACCAGCCTGAGAGGCATATAGTAAATGTAATACATCTCCTTTATTTAATGAGAGTATTCACTGCTTATCTGCCTGGTAGGCATATACAGCTAGTTACCAGCCTGAGAGGCATATAGTGACTGTAATACATCCAGTGGCATGCACAGACATTTTGGGGCGCAAGTGCTCAGGGGGAAAAGCTAGTTACCAGCCTGAGAGGCATACAGTAACTGTAATAAATCTCCTTTATTAATTTAAAGTATTTACTGATTATCTGCCTGGTAGGCATACAGAGCTAGTTACCAGCCTGAGAGGCATATAGAGCTAGTGCTGTACTGTGATTGGCTAGGAAGTCTGTGGGCGTGGCAATACCGGTGGTGCCTCAGAGGAACTGCTACCTGTCAGGCCTTGTTGAGGGAACAAAAGTCCCTTGTGTGCACTCTCCCTATGGACTTCCCCACTGCTATGGCTGCCCCCAGGGATTTCTTTAAAAAAGTTTTACTTGTAGCCCTACCGGATACACAAAGGTTACTGTACCAAATATTAACAGTGATTTTCACAGGTGTTGAAAGGTGCAGCAGTAACACACAAATAAATTATACATATATATTTTAGATTATGTCTCTCACAGTGCACCAACACCTAAGATGAAAATTTCAGAACCCTCCATGATTTCTAAGTGGGAGAACTTGCAAAGCTGCAGGGTGTTCAAATACTTATTTTCCTCACTGTATGTAGTGGTACGGTGAAATTGCCAGTAATTTATAATTGGTAGCTGATAAGAGGAGGAAGGGTCCTTCCTGTGAGACTTTGTTTCTCCAAATGTTTCTTATTTTGGGGGAGTTTTCACTGTCACTGTCTGATTGCTCACTGGGGATCTTATATTTCATGTGTTGTTTGATCTTTCATTCTTCTAATTGATTGCTGTAAAGCTGCTCTGCGACATCAACTGTTTATTTGAGTGCAGTCTAACGAATCTGATTATACCAGACAGGTTACACCTGTCTTTAAAGTGTCTTTGATGAAGTAACTTGAGTTTTTGTGCAAGTGTAGAACAACCCAGCCAGTATCAACCCCCCTTTTTCACAAATGCTTCTGATGCCCCTGCATTTAACCACAGTATCTATAAAATACTGTGATTGTTTAATTATCATGTTACTTCATTATAATGTAAATAGTATTCTTCAATTTTTGTCAGAACAGTTGAGAACAGAAGATGACACAAAGCAAGATTCATAAAGGCCCTGATCTCAGAAATGCTTAGAAATAGATGAATAGGCAGAATATCATAGAAAACCTTCCCAGAAGACTCTATATTTTCTCCTATGGATTCAGGAACATTCTTGTAGGTCTAACTCACTTGCTAATTTAGTTTGTTTAAACATCAGTGAAAAAAACGACAAGACACCATTGTAAAATGCTGGAATTACAGTTTATTTTCTGTTCTGGTTAAATGTATATGCATCACTCCACCATTCAGTAATCAGCTGAATTCAGTAGATTTTTAAATGGGAAAGATCATGAAGCCGCTGAAGGTGTTAGTATTGGCATATTGTTGGTAGAGTATGTAACCGTTAGGTAGCTGAGTACGAACAGTATCTCCAATCTCCAACTGTAGAGTAAACCCACCTGATATATACCTTCCATAACTATTGTAATTATATCCCCATAAAAATGTCAGTAACTCCTGGTTCTTGTACATATATATTCCTGTATTGTAACCATTGTTTGATCCCATGATAGTGAATCGGAAATAGTAGACTCCTCTGGACGGAGCTGTGAAGATTCCTGAAATAACAGAAACATACAAACAATCCTTGTTAATCAGTCGTTACTCTCAGTCCTATTGACCAAAGACATGTGAAAATGTGTCAAATTTGTACAAATGTTGGCTAAAATACATTTCAGAATGAGTGCTTGGTATTTTAGTTCAGACCCATTCAGTGGGTGAAATCTTGGAAATGGTTTGAGAGTGTTTGCCTCTCTCCTGCTGTTTCTTTCTATGTTCTTTCTTTAACATTTGCATGTTTTATTTTGCCTGAAACAGTAAAAGATTGAGAATATATATATATATATATATATATATATATATATATATATATATATATATATACAGTAGTGCTCAAAATAATAGCAGTGCCTCAACAGCAGCGAGATAAATCACTGTTTTTGTTAAAATTTCAACCTCTACACCACAAGTAAGTTTTTGGAGGGTATAATAAGGGTACAGAAAACTAACAAAACCAACAGGCCACCCATGAATACTGCAGATTCTGTGAAACTGAATGATTAACTGAAAGAGGTGTGTTCAAATAAATAGGGAGGCTATCAATTAGGGAGGACATTCTGGGAAAAAAGGGTGTTAACAGGTGATTCTTATTTAAGGAGCAAGGCAACTGACATACTGGCTGTGCATTTGTCCTGGAAAAAACAAGAAAAATAGGTCGTTCAAGACACTGTTCTAAAGACGAGCGTTTTTTTTAATCAAGAAACTAATAAAAGATGGGAAAAACTATAAAGAAGTACATTCCAATGCTTTGAAATGGTAAGAAAAACCTGAAAAACGCAGAAGAAAAAGAAAAACAACTCCTCGAATGGATAGGAGAATAGCCAAACTGGTAAAGGCTCAGCCAATGATCAGCTCCAAGAGGATCAAGGAAGACCTTCAGTTGACTGTGAGTACTGGTACAATCAGAAGACGTCTTGGTGAAATCAACCTACCAGCAAGAAGCCCCCCCAAAGTCCCACTGTTAAATAAAAAACGTGCAGAAGCGGTTAGAATTTGCCAAAGAACACATTGAGTGGCCTGAGAAGAAATGGCGTAACATTTTGTGGACTGATGAAAGCAAGGTTCTTCTTTTTGGGTCCAAGGGTCACAGACAGTACGTAAGACGTCCTGCAAACACAGAATAAAAGCCACAGTACTCAGTGAGGACGGTTAAGCATGGAGGTGGAAGCATTATGATATGGGGATGTTTCTTCTACTACGGTGTTGGTCCTATTTATCGCATACCAGGGATCATGGATCAATTTGAATACATCAGGATATTGGAAGAAGTCATGCTGCCATATGCTGAAGAGGAAGTGCCTTTGAGGTGGACCTTTCAACAAGATAATGACCCAAAACATACCAGCAAGCGAGCAAAAGCATGGTTCCAGACGAACATGATTCAACTGATGGAGTGGCCAGCACAATCCCCAGACCTTAATCCCATAGAAAACTTGTAGGCTGACATAAAAAAATGCAGTGCATGAGGCAAAACCAAGAAATGCAGGGCAATTGTGGAATATAGTACAATTGGCCTGGGCTGCAATACGTGTTGACCGTTGCCAGAAATTGGTTGACTCCATGCACCACAGATGTGAAGCAGTTATCAGAAACCGTGGTTTTGCAACAAAATATTATGTTGAAAAGACAAATAATGTTTATAGTGTACCTGTATTGGGGTTATAACCTCCTCCAATGTTTGTAATGACGACAGGATAGACAATATTAGTGGTGGTACTTAGTGATCCCATGGTTGATTTTAAAGCTGCTGAAAACGCCACCTTGGGATGTTCTGAAAAATCATTGAGAATAAAACAACAAACAATCGAGTCAGAACTTTTTAAAGAACTATATATGGCACCAGCAGTGACTTAATAAATTATTATTTACCTATGACCTCTCTCTTCAGACTCGCCACATCACCTTCAGCAGTGCTCAGTCTTCCCTTTAAAGCTGTCAGGAGTTCAATTCAAGTTTCATTTATTAATGTGAGAATATTTGATTAAGCATTTCTATAGATTCATTCATCATTAAACATTCATTCACATAATGTAGAAAACAAATACAAATCTAACTTTATCCTGTATTAGGAAACAAAAATACAAGCTAAGTTACCCTGAACAATAGTTAAACGCTCTGAGAGTTAATATGCTGGACTTCAATATACAGTAAAATACTGTTCAAATAAATGACAGTAGATTTACTGTAAAATATCAGCAACATGCTGGCAAAACTGCTGGTAGCTAAATATGTAATTGTGCAGGACATTTTATTACAGTGTAGATATATAGATAGATGACACTAGTTATTATCTGGGTTCTTTCAGACATGCCATACAATTTGGCACAATCAAAACTCAAGCACAATTATGGAATTTTGGCAAAAAGACACCAAGTCTTTTTTTTCTATACAGTGCAGAGAACAACCTTATGGTTAGGGGGAATTCAACTAGGAAAAAACGTTTAGTCTTGTGTTTTTAGGACCAATCTTGTCCTTCCCTCGTTTTCCATTTACTTTAGCAACATTGTAATTGGTTTTGAGTTGATACTGTAATGTTTTACCTGTGTTCTCTTTCTTCAGGGTTTTCACTTCAGTCTGACTGTTCGCTAATGCAGTTCTTATTTCTGTTTGTGGAAAAGTCATCAGACACCAGGAGCATTATTAGCAATGAATCATTAGAGAACATAGAATAAAAACTTTCACATGGATTTACCTTCATTCTGTTCCTTCAGCTTCTCCACTTCACTCGTTAGTTTGGACTTCCCTTCTGCTTGTGCTGAAAAAACAAAAACACCTTATTTGTAAAAGTAATTGTAATCTTACACTATGTATCCAAACTACTAATTTCATTACCTGAAACCTTATTCTTGATCTCCTCCATGTTACCCTGAATCTGTTTGCCCTGCTTGATCTGCTTGGCCATTTTGGTCTTCAGCACTGAAAAAGAAGAGTTAGAAATAAGAAATAACACGGTAAATAAGAAATAACACAGCCTCAAATTCTTTAACAAAAGTGTCTCTAGTGAGCCTCTACCTAATTAAAGCAAAACTAAACTACCTGAGTTCTCCTTTTCCACATATTTCATCTCAGTCTTCAGCTCCACCAGCATGGTACCCTGCTGATACACAATGTCTTTCAGATGCTTCAGATCATCAGAGGGGTTGGATGGCTTCAGAGAATCAGCAGCAGCTTCAGTTTGTTGCAGGCTGATCTGCAGCAGCAGCATCAGTAGAGCAATAAAAGCCACTGTTCTCTTCATCTTTACCGCTGTTCTCTCTTCCTGCAGTGTCTGACCCTCACATCTGCTCTTCTTATAGACCTCCTGCCATCAGCTCTTCACCCTGTCACACCTCTTTACTTCCTCACAGACTCTATTTCCAAATAAGGCAGTAACAGTGTTTATCTTTTTACTGTTTAAATGACTGAGCAGCTGCCATTCTTTCTATTCAAGGATTTTCTTTATTTCTATATTTATAAAACGCTGAAAAACCAACATTACCAGGGTGTCGCTAGCTCTGTTTAGAGGGGCTCAAAAAACCCTAAAATAAATTTCAGAACTCCTAAAAATTAAAGCTTTCTGACAAGCTTAAAATGTTAAAAATTAGTAAGTATATCATTAAACAGAATGCTAGGCAGGTATAAACCCAGCACTTTGTTGTGTAGCACTGTGTTCTCTTGTGGAACTGTGTTCTCTAAAATGATGCTTCTTCCAATACTTGAAACTGGTCGAATCTGTACTGGTTGCTGAATGCAATCAAATACTCACACTAATGCTCCAAAATCTTGTAGAAAGATTTCCAAAGAAACAGTGGATCAGCACTATTTTGAGGACTATACCCTGAAGATTAGCCTTCTTTGGCACTTTGTATGATGCATGGGATTTATATTTCTCATTTTCTACAGACCCTTGACCCATTTTCCTCCAGTTGGCCGCAAACCCTAAAGCATATTTTTTCATTAATAGCTTCGATGTTTTCCTTTGAAGATGTGCAATATACCAGTCCTACTTAAACAATTTATAAACCTTTCCTAACCTTTAAAAACTTTGACTTTTAACATTTACCACTGCAGCACCCTCACAGGTTTAACTGTGCTATAGGCAAGGATGATAAGTCTGTGTATATGCAAATCAATCATTAATACCATCCCCCTGGTGATGTCCAACCACTGCTCTCACTGCTAAGCCTAATCAGCTCTCCCTCCTGCCCTGCCTCTAAACCCATACATCACATCACCCAGTGCCCCTCCCATTTTTTTATTATTTTTTTATTATTATTATTATTAGCATTTTTCCCCTATGCTGAGGGCAGAATCAACTAAAATCAGGGGTTCAGTTACTCTTTTAACTGATCCATCTACAATCAATCATTTCCTGTTTTACTGTGGAGTTTACCCACAATCCTTCTCCAACCCGCTTTAACGAGGAAACCTATTACCGAGTCTCAGGGTATGAGGGTCTGATTGTTGATGGACCCGTTTATTTGTTTCCAATTAAAGCAGATGAATCACACACTCTTATAAATAAAGGTGCTACACTGTATTTATTCAAAAACTACATATCATGCAGGACACAAATCTGTACAAAAAAAATCCTATAATTAGCTGGGCTGAATCAGGTGGGAACTCAAGATTGAGTGAGATAAACATGTCTGCAAACACTCTGATGAACAAACCCACAGTGTTCGCCTAGGGATATTGTTTGGATTAAACACAATGACATACAGTGATATAAATATAATCAATATATACTATACTATTTTTATAAAACACTCACTGCGAAGTAGCACTGAAGAGGCAATTCATTTTTTACAACCCGTTTATTTCAAATTATAGCTACTGTTTCTATTGTACACCAGAGTAAATACATATATTTCATTATGCTAAATGCAATACAAAAAATTCTATTAGACTTAATTTTATAAAAAAAATATGCAGTACTGTTTTGAGTCTTAAGCATGATGAGTGCTGAGTGCGCATGCGCCGCGCAGTGGCAGCAAGTCCAAACAGCTCGTATTTTCTTTGCGTATATTTGTGTATGGGCTTACTTTGTTTTTGTTTGGAGTAGGTTATACTCTGAGTATGTGCCTGTATAAGTACACTAGAGCGGAGCTACTACAGTTACGACTTAAATCGAGTGGGATTAAACACCCTATACCGCCGGGACTTAGGAAACCTTTCCGTGGTTGCCGTGCTGGGGCGAAGCTAAAGGCTAGGAGATGGAGATATAAGCCGTTCCTACCATCCATCATAATGGGTAATGTCAACTCTCTTGCTAATAAATGTGAAGAGCTGGAAGGGCTGATGAAGAACGACAGGACTTACCAAGAGGGCATTTTAGCCATGGATCACTAGCAACATTAAGAGCCTCCTGAATCTAAAAAAAGAGGCATTCAAATCTGGGGACCATGAGAGGGTTAGGAGTGTGCAACATGAGTTGAGGAAGAGTTTAAGGGCGGCCAGAAGAGACTTTGGAAGGGGTCTGCAATGGAATATGCGGGGTAACAGTACAAGGGAGGTGTGGAAGGGTATGAAGACTATTACTGGCTACAAAAGTAAAGTTAGCGAGACAGTGAGCGATGTGGACAAGGCCAATGAATTTAACCACTTTTATAGTAGGTTCAGTTCAGTCAGTGGGCCCCTCACCTCCTCTGCTGTGACCACCTGCTCTGCTCCATCCTGCAGCTGTACCATCTCCTCTGCTGGGACCACCTGCTCTGCTCCACCCGGCAGCTGTACCACCTCCTCTGCTGTGACCACCTGCTCTGCTCCATCCAGCAGCTGTACCACCTCCTCTGCTGTGACCACCTGCTCTGCTCCACCCGGCAGCTGTACCACCTCCTCTGCTGTGACCACCTGCTCTGTTCCACCCGGCAGCTGTACCACCTCCTCTGCTGGGACTACCTGCTCTGCTCCACCCGGCAGCCGTACCATCTCCTCTGCTGGGACCACCTGCTCTGCTCCACCCGGCAGCTGTACCACCTCCTCTGTGGGGACCACCTGCTCTACTCCACCTCGCAGCTGTACCACCTCCTCTGCTGTGACCACCTGCTCTGCTCCACCCGGCAGCTGTACCACCCCCTCTGCTGTGACCACCTGCGCTGCTCCACCCGGCAGCTGTTCCAGATGTACTGCTGTGACCCCACATAGCTTCTCCATAGATGAGGTTTATGCTGAACTACGTAGGCTGCGTCCAGGGAAAGCTGCGGGTCCTGATGGCGTATCGCCTCGGCTTCTAAGAGAATGTGCATCAGGACTGGCAATGCCTCTACAAACAATTTTCATTCTGAGTCTTCGCACAGGACAAGTGCCTGTCCAGTGGAAAACATCATGCCTCGTGCCGGTCCCTAAAGTAGGGAGGCCGGTAGGGGTGAAGGACCACAGACCAGTGGCTCTGACTTCAGTGATCATGAAGACATTGGAGAGGCTTTTGCTGCGGGTTCTCAAGCCTCAGGTGCAGCAGGCTGTGGACCGCTTACAGTTTGCATATCAGGAGAACATGGGTGTGGAGGATGCAGTAATATATATGACCCACAAGATACTTTCGTTTCTGGACGGGACAGGGGGATACACAAGGATCATGTTTTTTGATTTTACAAGTGCCTTTAACACTATCAGGCCGCAGTTTCTGAGGGAACAGCTGGAGATGATAGGTGTGGATGCTATGTTAGTCACATGGATTTACAGCTATCTCACAGAGCGTCCGCAGTATGTCAGTTTGGGTGGTTGCAGGTCTGAGACGGTGGTAACCAACATTGGGGCTCCTCAGGGTACAGTATTGTCACCATTTCTCTTCACTCTTTACACTGCTGATTTTAAACATGTGTCTGAACTTTGCCACATTCAGAAATATTCAGACGACACAGCTGTGGTGGCATGTATAAGAGGTGGGGATAAAAGAGAGTACAGAGATCTTATTGCTGCCTTTACAGCCTGGAGTAGAAGAAAAGGTCTTCTCCTCAATGCACTGAAGACCAAGGAGATGATTGTGGATTTCCGTAGACTGAAACATTCCCATCAGCCTGTTATCATCGATGGACAGATCATTGAGAATGTTCAGTCCTATAAGTATCTCGGAGTCCACCTGGAAAACAAACTGGACTGGTCAGTGCAGACGAGTGCAGCATATAAAAAAGGACAGAGCAGGCTTTTCTTCCTCAGGAAGCTTAAATCATTTGATGTGTGTAAAGAGTTTCTGCACACATTCTATCATTCGGTTGTGTCGAGTGCTGTCTTCTTTGGTGTTGCCTGCTGGGGAAGCAGCATTACTGTTAGGGACAGGAACAGACTGGATAAGCTTATGAGGAAGTGTGTGTCAGTAATGGGCGGGAAAGTGGACTCTGTGGGTCAGTTAGTGGAGAAGAGGATGAGGTGTTTAATGGAGTGTATCCTCAGTAATAGCAGACACCCTCTGCATGGGATCCTGGCAGCTCAGAGGAGCAGGCGCAGTGATAGACTCCTCTCTCTCTGCTGCAGGACTGAGAGGTTCCGCAGGTCATATTTTCCTGCTGGAATTAGACTGCTTAACACCTGATGTGTGTACTTAATAAGCACCATTTAGCACTTTTTTTTGTACCTGGGTGTGGACTCTGTTGTGTATGCTTTTTGTGTTACTTCTTTATTAGTATTACTATTATTTTTATTATTTGTGTGCTGTTGGACAAATGAATTTCCCCATTGGGGATTAATAAAGTATCCATCCTTCCTTCCTTCCTTCCTTCCTTCCTTCCTTCCTTCCTATCTATCTATCTATCTATCTATCTATCTATCTATCTATCTATCTATCTATCTATCTATCTATCTATCTATCTATCTATCTATCTATCTATCTATCTATCTATCTATCTATCTATCTATCTATCTATCTATCTATCTATCTATCTATGAGTACACATTTAGGGGCATTTTTCCCACACAGGGAATAAACCTAGTCTAACAGCATTTTGATAATATATATATATATATATATATATATATATATATATATATATATATATATTGTCTATTACTAGGCTTAATCATTGTCTGGGAAAATGTATGGAGCTAAATTAGTGCCAAAACTACGCAAATAAAGAAAACGTATTCTGTAAATATGATACTACTTGCAAACAAACACAACACGTTTTACAAATACAAAACTCGACTATCTAACACACACGGTGTGTTTTACAAACACAAAACCTGATGGTTGTAAATATATACGTAAACTTCAAACAAATACACAGCTGTTTTCTAATACATTGCTCTTTACAAACAAATATTACACGTTTTACAAATGCAAAAAGCAATAAACAACAAGTAGAACATGATTTTCAAACATTACCGTGTCATGATTCACGAACACGCACAGCCCATTTGTAAATCACGTGACTTTTGGCACACTTTTAGCAGTCGCAAACTCGTGTTGAGATTTTCTCACAAATACACATCTATCTATCTAATTAATTTAAACACCAATTAATATTTTTTTCTTTCTTTGTTAAAGAGCATAATATAAAGTATTTCAGCATGAAAGCTCATATTTGTAATGTGTAACAGCGTCCTATATCATAATTACATCTCTGCTGTCTGTAACAAACCAAACCGTGTATAAATCGGGTATAAAATGTGATTATTGTGATTATTATAGATGTATTAAACACCTTAATCAGTGTAAATTAATGCACTGGGGAGCGCTGGAAGCGGGGCGTGCTTTGCTGTGCAGCCACAGCTTGTGAAGTGTCCCTCAGCGCCACCTGCTGTTCTGGAGCGATGCATTTGTAGAGTTGGGGTGTATTTGTGAGAAAATCTCAACACGAGTTTGCGACTGCTAAAAGTGTGCCAAAAGTCACGTGATTTACAAATGGGCTGTGCGTGTTCGTGAATCATGACACGGTAATGTTTGAAAATCATGTTCTACTTGTTGTTTATTGCTTTTTGCATTTGTAAAATGTGTAATATTTGTTTGTAAAGAGCAATGTATTAGAAAACAGCTGTGTATTTGTTTGAAGTTTACGTATATATTTACAACCATCAGGTTTTGTGTTTGTAAAACACACCGTGTGTGTTAGATAGTCGAGTTTTGTATTTGTAAAACGTGTTGTGTTTGTTTGCAAGTAGTATCATATTTACAGAATACGTTTTCTTTATTTGCGTAGTTTTGGCACTAATTTAGCTCCATAAAAATGCCCCTTAAATGCAGAGTTTAACCTGTTAAATTGGATTGTTCAAAAGTTTGGAATAACACTTTATGCAAATATTGATTATTATTTATATATAATAACAAGTGTATATGTGTATATTTATCTTTAATTTTTTGGGGAATTTATCTGCTTCGAGATATCACTGC
This sequence comes from Astyanax mexicanus, assembly GCF_023375975.1. NCBI lineage: Eukaryota > Metazoa > Chordata > Actinopteri > Characiformes > Acestrorhamphidae > Astyanax > Astyanax mexicanus. The sequence goes on from NC_064408.1 coordinate 34,490,960, forward strand.
TGCAAGCACTGTATAATTACTATTTGGGATACACATAACTTTTAAACACATTAAAACAAGAAATGTTTTATATAAATACTCTAAAATGCATAACTTACTATACTCATTATAAACAGGTCTAACATTACCACTTATGTTCCATCATAACAATACAGAAAAAAATGTAAATCCAAACTTTTCGGCAGTAGTGTAAATCTGAAAATTGTCAAACTCTCATCATTTTAAGCATTTTAGCTTTAGCTTTAATGTCAATGGTAAACAAAGCTACAGAATAAAAAAGCCAATAAAGCACAATCACTACAGTTACTGCACAATGTAATTTGATTGTTTATAGCATTTCATAGTATGGTCACAGCATTTTGCACCTCAGTGTTACTGGAGGAATCTGTTTTACAGCTTACAGATGAAGAAGACACACAATATCACATGATAACCTGACACTGCAGCCATCCAGATGGAACATACATGTGCAATTATTGCAAATATGATCTTAATAACGTGCAGGCTTTTAGAGAAAAATGAATCATCTCAATTGAATAATTGCATAATTGTAATAATAATAATAATAATAATAATAATAATAATAATAATAATAATAATAAGACAACTACCTACTACTACTACTACTTATAATAATAATAATAATAATGATAATAATAATAATAATAATAATAATAAGACACCAGGGTGGTAAGGCATAATGGCTCAGCTATATTTCAAAAATTTTAATTGTGTAACTTCTAATATTCTGTAAAAAATGTTTTGGCTTTAAGGTTCAGATTTACAATTTTACATGTAATCATTTCACAGTATATAATGACACTAGCTTTTAGCTACAGACAAAAAATGGCTCAGAGATGTAAATATAGAGATACATTATTGGAAAGTTTAAAAAATTATATTTTTCAGATCTAAAAAGAAACTTCTAAAATATGAAGTCATAAAGAGGTAGTCTATTCTAGTTATACCAGGAAAAGTGTTTTCCATTTCTTTTGTGAAAGGTATGTGGTGTGTATATGTATGCATGTAAACAGTTGACTCTGTAATGTAACATTGAGAAAAGCTGGAATAAATAATCTGGATATAAACGTGTGTGTGTGTGTGCGCGTATGTAGGTTAATGGTTATTTCCCACAAAACATCTCACGATTCATTTTAAACCATTACCAAAAAACCCTGTTCTGAACTACTGACACTGCTCTTTTGTTCCATCCACCACCATCCTTTTTGTCTTCTCCTTTAAAGGTCTCTTCCACCTTCCAGTTTTTCGGCTGTTTGTTAAGCTAATTATCCACGAGTGCTGTACATGTCAGCATCTTCAGGGTGAGCCTGCCCGTGGTCCACCAAGGATGGGTCAGGAACAAACCGTGGTTTCACTGGAAGAAACAAAAATTACAGAGAAACAGAGAAATGAATACATATTCTGTTTCTCAAAATCCTTCATGAAGTTGTATACAGAGGTGGTTCTAAATCCTGGTCTTAAGGTGCACAGACACTGCCTGGACAAATTAAAGTTGCCACCAACAAAAAGAGTGCACTCTTATATTTCGTTGGACCACTTTTAGCTTTGATTGCTGCACACACTCACTGTGGAATTGTTTCAATTAGCTTTTGCAATGCCACAAGATTTATTTCAATCTAGTGTTGCATTAACGCTTCACCAAGATCTTGCGGCATTGATGATGGTAGAGTCTGACCACTGCACAAATTCTTCTCCAGAAAATCCCAAAGATTCTTAAAAAAATCCATGTGTGAAAATGATGATCTCATGCTCCCTGAATCACTCTTTTACAATTCCAGCCCCACGAATCCTGGCATTGTTATCTTGGAATATGAACATATCATCAGGAAAGAAAAACCCATTGATGGAATAAGCTGGTCTATATTCAGTATATTCAGGTTGAGGTCAGGTTCTGACCTTATTCTTTCAGCACATACTGTTGCTGGACCTAGACCTGAACAACTGCAGCAACCCCACATCATTTACTTAGTTAAATGCAGGTGGCCACTTTTTTTGGCCAGGCAGTGTACAGTACAGGCCAAAAGTTTAGACACACCATTCAATGCATTTTCTTTATTTTCATGACTATTTACATTGTACATTCTCACTGAAGGCATCAAAACTATGAATGAACACACGTGGAGTTTTGTACTTAACAAAAAATGACCTGGCCCCCACAGTCACTGGACCTGAACCCATTCCAGATGGTTTAGGGTGAGCTGTGACACAGAGTGAAGGCAAAAGAGCCAACAAGTGCTAAACACCTCTGGGAACTCCTTCAAGACTGTTGGAAAACCATTTCAGGTGATTACCTCTTGAAGCGCACTGAGAGAATGCCAAGAGTGTGCAAAGCAGTAATCAGAGCAAAGTGTGGCTATTTTAAAGAAACTAGAATATATATATATATATATATATTTTTTTTTTTTTTTTGTAATTTCACTTTTTTGGTTAAGTACATAACTCCACGTGTTTATTCATAGATTTGATGTCTTCAGTGAGAATGGCCGGTTCAGTGGCCTTTACTGTATATATTAGTGTTTTGTTTTCCCTGCTCCAATTTATACTTAAACTAATATATATATACACATGTTAATTGGATCGACTTTATAGGCCTTCAACCTTGTCTTTTAGTGCAAGCAGAGGTTTCCAGGACCCACAAACTAAAAACTATTGTGTACTAATCCACTAGTATGAAGGGGGAAAACAGCAGCAATTAATTTCTTTAAGCCAAACTACACAATCTTATTATCACCATGTATACAGTATTCTTAATCTTGAGAAATCATGAGAAACTTTCCATTCCATGTATTTCTATGTAACGTAAGGTCCTTTGTAGGGGTGTGACGAGATCTCGCGAGATTAAAACGTGACAATATTTCTCATCAAGCTTAAACCTGTCTCGTGGGAAGAAAAATAATAGTTTAGTGTGGACTTTTTAAGAGAGAACTGGCAACCCAGTAGCGATACAACGGGTGGCTGGGCAGTGAGAGCAGCCCTCAGCAGAAGAGGAAAATTCTGGCATTTGCATAGAACAGAGGTCACTAATGGGCGGACTCAAACGTTGTCCGATGCGGACCCAAACCTACTGAGAAGGATTTAATTGTATACGTGCTTTGCGGCGCAGTAAATCACAGACCAATCACGTGTGGTGTAAGATCACCAAACGCTCTCTTCAGTCAATCAGATCTGTGCAGACGCAGTAAGGAAAAAAAAATAAAATAAACACACCGCTCCTCACGCGGAATCCAACCCGTGTTGTCAGCGTCACGGTCGTGAAAAAACACCTTTATGAGGAGTTAGGGAGCCCGAAAACAGGCGGAAAAACGAGAACTGGACCATACTGAATTCTAATTAAATACTCCTGGCATAGAAGATGCTTCTGCTACTTTTAAGTTGTATATCTGGCTGCATTTTGGTTTTCCAGTGGAAACAATAAACAGTATCAGAGTGACCAACAAGACACAAACCATATGTAAATACTGTAAGTAAATCCTACACGTGACTGTTTCATAGACAGGTGTACTAAACCCTTAGCTCTGTACTGTATTTAAAAAAATGTTCTGTCTCTGTTTGCACTTCAAGCATAGTCTTAATATGACTGGTTATGGTTATGAATAGTTAAATTACAAGAGATTTAGGAGAAAAAAACACAAACCATGAGCTTAATATGACTGGTTGTAGTTTGCACTTATTGTTTGCACTATATAAGACCTAGAAAAGTTTTATTTTAATTTTTTACCTATTTTTATTTCTATTTCCTATAAAATCAATGTGTGAGAGAAACCAGTCTATTAATTGTGCGTTATATGATTTCGTCAAATAAAACTCTAGTTTTCAAGCCATTTTTCATTTTTGACATTTTCTTTAAAATTTTATTTTTAAATCTCGTCTCGTTTTCGTGAACCCAGTATCGTGTCTCGTCTCGTCTCGTCTCCTGAGATTAGTGTCTCGTCACACCCCTAGTCCTTTGCATATGTATCAATTTGTAAATGTATTTTTCTTTTCTTACTTTAAAGGTGCAGCATCTGGAGATTTAATTTAAAGCCTGTGTTTGGCTGTTAATTAAAAAAAAGATTAATTCACTGCCATTGTCATTTAACAGCACAGACACAAAAAAAGGTTTTCTTTTGCTTTAAGACTTAGTATGATTAAACAAGTTACGACTAGTAAACCAATTCATTACTTTTTTAAAACACTATTTGGCTGGTAAGAATTACTAGTTGTGCAGTTGCTAGGACCAGCGTGGATGCATTTTTTCATTCCAGCCAACTAGAAAATGTCATCAGTTTTTTGAAGACTGACCAGTTAATTAACCAAGTGAAATAAGGTGTGTTTCTGGTCCTACAGAATGTAAGATTGGATGCTTCTGAATTCTTATATCTGGGAGCCCTCTAGTGGCAAAACATCCTCATGCAGTACAAAGTAATTTACCCTGTACCATTTCCCAAAGGCATCAATTAGTGCTATTTTTTTATCTTAACTGGGAAAGAGTGCATTCTGTATGAAGCTCACATGACCAATTAAGAATTGTCTTTTTGCAAAGATACTTTTGTTCATTTTGTGCACATAACACACCTGTTGCAAGTGAGATTTTGCATTTAATTTAAACTTTTGTGTGTCGGTTCTACTATGAATAATTAGTATTAGAAAAGCATTAAATTAACATTTCACATAACATTCAGCTGCTGCTCCACAATAACCACCTGTACTCACCTTTTACAGAGTCTGGATTTAAAGCTGAAATCGGTTCTGCAGCAGCAAGGGAAGTAGTCTCCTCTTCAGTAGGTGGAGGTGATTTGGCTTCACCTACATCTGAAAGAGGTGATGTGGTGTCTTCGGTGGCAAATGAGGGGGGTGTAGTCTGACCTTCAGCAAGTGCAGTGGGTGTGTTCTCTGCAGCAGGTGTGGAGGATGTGGTCTGTTGTACAGTAGCAGCAATTAGTGTGGGCTGATCTATGACTGGAGGAGGAACAGATACAATCTTTTCTGTGGTTGAAGGACAGAGTGTGGTTTCTTTATCAGTTGGAGGCAGAGCAGAAGGTAGTGCAATGTTTTCCTCTAAAGCAGGGGCTGTATCTGCACTGTCGGCAGGAGGGGGAGAAAGAGAAACATCCTCTTCTTCAGGATTCTTCAGTTCTGACAGAGAAAATGTAGGGTGCTCTTCAGCTGGCAGAGAGACTGCTGGTGTGGTTTCTGTTTCTATTGGTGCCAGCTCAGATACGGCAGGATCTAAAGCCTCTAGGGCAACTTCAGCAACTTCTGCAGCAGGTTTAGAGCCCTCAAAAACAGGAGCAAACTCAGCCACATGTGTAGGTTCATGACAAGCTTCAGTTTCAGAATCTTGTTCAGGTGCTGCCTCCAGGGCTGGTTCAGCCAACAGTGGTGCAGATGAAGACAACACTTCATCAACTGCTGAAGTATCTACAGCTGGGGCAACTTCTTCAGAGGCAACCTCTAACACTAGTTCAGCTGCAGCTTGATTCATCTCCTCTGAAGCCACATTAGGGTTCAGAAGGGTCCCGTCAACTTCAGGAGACGTTTCTAAAGTGAGAGTAGGCGCTGAAGCAGCCTCAACCTGTGAAACAGTAGCAACTGCTTTTGGAATAAGATCTGGAGGTGAAGCATCTGCTGCTGCAGAAATCTCAATAACATCTGTTGGTGGAGCTTCGGAGACAGGAGGGACCTCTTCTGGGGCAACATCAGGTACTACCTTAACTTCCAGAACTAGAGTATCCTCTACTGGTGCACCTTCCCCCACAGGGGTGACAGGTTCCAGGGTAACATCAGGTACTGGGGCAACCTCTACAACTGCCAGGTCTTCTCTCACCTCTGATAAAGTAACGTCAGACAGAGAAGCAGTGGCAGAAACCTCTGGAACTGTGACTTTCTCTGAATTGGGGATTTCCTCTACTGGAATGGCCTCTTCTTGTGCAACAGCAATGACAGCTATTGAAGAATCTTCTACTGGGGCAACATCTGGAAGAATCTCTGATACAGTGTTACCTTCTTGTGGGATGTCATCAGACAGTGGGGTAACTTCTGCAACTGATGTAACTTCATCAGCAGGCTGGCCCTCAATAACATTTTCAATAGTGTCCTCAAGCTCAGTAGCAAATTCTGCTATTGGGGCTACTGGGGAAATTGCTTCCCTTGTGATGGCTTCTGTTGGCTCAGGTTCATGAACTTCTTTCGAGCTTGAAGTAACAGGCTAAAAAGAAATTAAACATAAAAAAAATTACTTTACTCCAAGGTATTTACTTACTTAGAACAAGAACACCACTATTCAGGGCTGAGCCTAAAGTTTTGAACTTTGTAGGTTTCTTTGTTTGCTTGTGCCGCCCTCTTGTCAAAGGTTCTCATAGGCCTCTGCCTTGAGTGAGCCTCTGAAAATCTCAATGTTGTCAATGGGCCATGTTGCCCGAAAACTTATTCCTCCTCTCCATCTTACTGAAGAACAATTTGGAAACCTTACCTCTAGGTGTGAACATGCAAAACAGAGGGGTAGGGCTAAGTGGTAGGGCCAAAAAGTGAAAGGAGATTGGGCCCAACTCAGCATACTTGTTGCTTCATAAGCAAATAATTGAAATTACTGAATAATTTAAATAGAATTTTGACTATGACTAGAATCCTGCTACTTGGCTCAAAAACTGATGGCTCCTGGAAAAGGTTTTGGGCAAGGTTTTGTTTTTTTGGGGGGGTATTATTTATCTTGATCTATTTTGTATATTCTATTTTTATTGTATTCTTTTAATTTATCTTATTTTATCTATATATCTATTTTAACAGCTCTTGGGTGTAAACTGGATCGTGAGATCACAATTTCGTTCCACCTCATGTACCACATGTGATGTGAATGAAAATAAAATCTCCTTGAATCCTTGAATATTGGTCCATCAGCTCAGGCTTGGCTTTTGTCTATTTTGAGTGATTTTTTTATGTACTGGGTTTGATTCATTTTAAGTATTGTGCCTTCATTTATTTCACATGCTTTCCCAAACTTTAGCTTTCTTGCATAAACTCTCTTACTCTCTCCTGTCAGTACCTCTCTCTCTGACTATGTAGGTGTTTGGCGTAAGTTCATATACAGCTTTCATATTAAGTAATAATATCCTGGCCTAATCAGTTTTGGTCATTGGAAAATATTATATTCAGGCTTCCATTTTATGTGCATGTAGACCTCTACACTGGGATAACAATGTTTTTGTGTTAGAATATTTGCTTAACATGTTTCATATTTTTGTATGTTTTTTCTCTGCTGAAAATCAACATATAATTTTACATTACTGGCTGTTCAGTCCTAGAGAAATGAACAGGCACGTTTCAAGTGCATTAATTGCAAGTCTACAAGAAAACAACAAAAACTGATGACTGAAATAGTGACCTTAATAGAACCAGAAGGTCAACCTTAACCAGACATTTGGCTCTGATTGGTCCAAGAGCTGTCTATGAGTCACTGCCAAGTTGCAATGACAGTGTGGCCCAGTAAAGCAATAAACCATTATGAGAAAATCAATTACAAAGTGCAATAAACATCAGTCTGGCCCCAGATTAGCAATTATAGTGATGCAACCTAGTAGAGAATCTCAAACATAGCAGAGGATAGTGTTTAAAATAGTTCCTGACAAACGAAACTTTATCACCATACATCTATAATACAAACTTTTTGAGAGATAAATCAAAATAAATTCACTAATTTACAAATGTACACAATCATGGTTTACCTCCAAGCCCAGCTGAGTGACAACATCTTCTTTGGGTTTGGATTTAATCACTGAGGCAACTAATGAGCTGGCAGAGTACACCTTCTTTCCAGTCAACTAGAAAAGAAAGAGAAAAAGAAAAAATGAAAGAAAACTAGATCAAAGAGTGCTGGAATAGATTCATAAAAAGTTTTACATTGTTGTGCTGAAAGTCTGTCTAAATGACTATGACAAATTCAACAGTGAATGTGAGTCTCTGGGGAAAGATTTCAGAGCCTATTATTAGAGAAAGACTTTGGGAGAGACTCAGATCAGATATAAAGTGAGGAGAGATAAATAAATAAAGAGGCACAGATTCAGTGGAATCTTGCAGTTTTTAGGCCTGTTTATTTACTTTTTTGTCTCATCATTACAGTCACATTTCTTAAACCTTTCCATTGTGTGTTCCCTATATTTTACCAAATAGCATTAAATATCTGCTTGGTGTAGTCAGAATTTATTCCTGAGCTCAATATTATTAACATTAATTTAGACTTTAATAATGGAACAGGACATTGTGCTGCACATTTTGCATGGAGTAATGCCATTATTGCCTTTTTTTAATCTGTTTTTTAGTAATGCACATACTTTTAAAATTCCCACTGTTTCTCTAGGGTAACACATGGCAGCACCAACTGTAGTCAAAGCCAGAGGAAAGCCTATTCTCTTTACCCGAGAGCCTGAAAACACAAGCAAACATTAGATTATACACAAATATGGCTCAAGTTATGCAGTAACACTATATTGTAACAATTCCCTCTTTTATAAAAGTTACATAGTGCAGTTAGAGGCATGTTAAACCTGAAGTGAGCTGATAGAGAAAATTACATTTTAGATGTATTATAAACATGATATTGTTTAACTTTTATTTCATTGTAAACATGTATCCTAATGTTGCTTTAAACATATTTTCTTTACACTCATTTGCTAAAATTTCTGTATTAGAGCCCTTTAAGGGTCATGTCTTACCCTTGCGTGCCAGGATGAGGCCCGCCAAGCCAGACACAGTGATGACACCAACTCTCGGGAGAAATCCAGGGGGCGGGTCTCTCAGGAACTCATACATGTCTGACAGCCAAAACATTAAGGGTCAACAGCAGGGCTCAGAAACTGAACAATAGCTAAATAAAAAAAACCTGCAGGATGAGTGTTTCTGATCTTGTGTTCCCATCCCAACATACCAGAATAATTCAAAGATTCATTCATATCCGGTTGTTACAGGTTCATTTTCATTCCACTTCACTAAATCGGTCCCAAAAGAAACCCAGAGGCTCATGTTTACCACATTCAAATACAACTTAATGTATCTAGTTTGAAACTACCATATACTGTACTTAAAAATCTAATTATTGATTTGAAAGCAACCAATAAACTTTACTGCATTTTAACCCTATTCATTTGATTAGCACCAACACGTGGAGTAATGGAGCAGAACTTTAGTGAGTCAAATTGGGCGGGTAAGTCTTAGAAAATTTAAATTACCAATGTTTAAATAAAAATGTCTATATTTGATGGGAAATATTGATACGATACAGTATATTGCGAAATAAAGTAAAAATCTCACCTTGCCCAGACTGGTATAAAGATGTGACTCCAATTTTGACTGACGTACAACCATTCTGTTAAAGAAAGAGATTAGCTTCAATGATTCTGCAGCACTTCAGAAGAAAAGCAAAAAAGCAACAAATAACATATCTGGGGTGCGTTTCCTGTACAACGACGGAGCCTAGCATTGAACTAACGTGGTACGATGCATCGTTAAACTAACTAACATCTGAAGTACGACCGTTTCCCGAAACCATCGTACTTTGTTGGTACCACAGAGGTCTAAACTATGTTGGTTTGAACTACTGTGGTCTTAACTAAGGTGTTTCCAGATGTGTTCGGCCAGACTTTCCCAGCAGAAAACGTGCAAAACTCACAATCTTTAAAATATTATGCCAAAAATATGTTTCTAATGTATCATTTAGGCTATTTATATTGTAATTATCACCAGAACATAACGGACAACAATACTATTGATAAAATAACAATGAACTGCAAGTAAAATGTACACAATAATTGCTATATATTAATTATTATTTGTAACAGACAGTGTTACTTAAAAAAAACATACACATATTTGCTATTGCAATTTTTTTTTTAAATAAAATAATCACCATTCTGAATGAGTCTTATTAATATGAGACCTGAGAAATGTGTGTTACTCAGTGGTTCAGCAGAGCGCCTACGACGGTGCAGCGCGCGGTGTTCTGTCGAATTGTGCAACCGATCGAGATGTGCTTCTCAACACCAGCGCCCAAGCGTGGAAACATTTTTTATTTATTTATTGTTTTTTTTATGGTAATTCTGTTCTTTTTGGGTGCATTAAACAACCAGAAACCCCTTGTCATTATTTCTGAGTATTACAAATGCGTAAATGACAGCTGATGATAATGAAAGTAATAATAAGTTAGCAATAATAAAAAACATAAGGTTTATAATCACCCCTAATAACCCTAAACTGTCTCCTGATATTTTGATTCAGGCTTTCCAAATAATCTACCGAAAGCATGTTTAAATATGGGGCTTTTTCTAGCAATTTTATATTTAAAAATTAAATATGCACTAGGGTAGTACGGTTTGACAGGGTAGCAAAACTCGACAGAACACCGGATGGAAACCTAGTTCGAATCCCAGTCGTGGTTTTATTCTCTTAATGTTTTTTTTCATAATGGCAATTAATGTTATTATTTTTTACATATATATTAATGTAGCCTACATATTTCTACGTATTTCCTGTAATATATTATTTAACAAATACTAATTGATAACATTTGTATAGGCCTAGAAACACACACGTTGTATTGGCTAAATAATACATTTTCTTTATTCACACTCTGTCTGGTCCTGTTACCTCCAGAGGATAATTAGGTAATTCAAAACACCTGTTTATTACATGTGTCTATTTATTTTAAGACACTTTTTACTTAGTTTTTTTCTTGTTATGAATATATTATTAAAAGACACCTTCTTGCCTACTGTATGGATATATTTGTTTCACTGGGTACAAACAATGCAAATATACCCTCAAAGGTCCTTAGGGTACAGGTGTTTACGTTAAAGCCATTTTAGAGTATTACCCCAGTGACAGTTTAATAGCCTTATTCACAGAGTGCATATAGCACAGTGGGTTTAAAAAAATAATTATTAACTATTTCATAAATGTGCACAGCACAAGTTATCTTTACTCAAGAGATGCCTGCTTGAATAATTGACATACATCTTTCCAAGACTGTAAAATACATTTTAGCTAAAGAGCACTTCAGTGCACTCTTTTCACTACACTGAATTCATGTTTGCCAAATAAAGCTAAATGTTAAAGACAGACTGAATTTTATTATTTTACCTGGGCGCACATGGATAAAAGTGAAGTGGCTCAATTAATGTAATTAACACAAACATTAAAAGAATAGGTACACTTGACATCTTAAATCCTCGTGCAGCAATATTAATGTGATTTATCAGCTTTCTGAGTCCTACCGTCCATCGTCTGCACTAATAACCAGGAACTAAGCTCCTAACGACAGGTCTAGAGCTGTAGTTGGAACGACGCAGCTGAACCACGGTAGTTGCGAATATTCGCTGGAACTACGGTTCTGGGAAACACCTGAGTAGCTTAACTAAGGTTCGCGCTATGCAAGTTACTAACGTGGTTACCTCCATAGTTCCAACTACGCTTTTGGGAAACACCTGCGTCGCAGCTGCATCGTCCAGACTATGTAAGTTGCTAACGTAGTTAGCAACTACGCTTTTGGGAAACGTACCCCAGAATCACAGACCCATATTTAATCTAAGCTTATATTTAAAGCATTTGCAATAGTGATTCAGCACTAACACTGTTTATTCTATAGTGTGTTTACCTGCACTGTTCTTACGTACGGCTGGAGGCCCACTCTCACTCGGCCCAGTCCTGTCTGCAGGCGTCCAGGTTGCTCCTCCACATACTGTGCCACTGGAGACTCTGGGTTGTAGATAGACAACTGGAGAGGGAATATGGTAAATAACAGACAGAATTAAAAAAAACAAAACAAAACAAACAGAAAACAGAACAGAACCTGAGCTGTCCATTATTATGTTTAACAGACATTACCCCACTAAAAATTACCTCTCGTGGTGATATCATGTCATCTGTCTTTTTCTCAGTCATGGCGTAAACTCGGAATGAGGCCAGTCCCAAAGCAGCAGGAAATGCTGCCAACTTCAGCACCTGGAAATTAACATCCACACACACTGTTCCCTTATGCTGTGTATATTGTACATCATATTTAACACATTTCATTGGATACATAATAACTATTACAACACAACCGTGAACCATTCTCAAAGCCACCCACGAATGCACAGACTCGTTCAACTTAGCTTAATATTTTCCTAAACAGACATATTCCCAAAGTACCTCCCCAACTTGTGGGGTCACCAAGGCAATCAGGAAAAGAAAAGACATTGGGGAGGAACCAAAACTCAAAATGGAAAATACCTCATAAGAACAAGACTTAACAAGAAAACTGTTTTAGAAGCATAAGGACACACAACTGTGAAGGACCAAGACTCTAAAAAAAAAAATCTTAAAGAAGAAAACAAGACTCTAAAAGAAAAAACAATAAAATCTTGATTAAGAACCCCTGAGAGAAACCAAGACTCACACACAAAAAAGAATCAAAAGGAACCAACACACCACAGGGAAATGAACTAGTGCTAAATGAGCATAAGCTTGAAACACACAAAATAAACAAATAACCCCCTAAAAGTCTGAGTATGAACCCCAAGAAGACCCAACACTCAGCAGAAGAACTTCCCTAAGTTAATAAGAAAGCACTACTGAGAGGAACCAAGACTCAAGAGCAAGAACTGAATAAGGATATGAGGAATAATAATTTAGAGAAACTTAGACTGAAAAATATAACCTTCCAAAGAGCATTAGATGAGCTTTTCTAAGAGAATGAGAGAGAGCTACATAGATGAATCCACACTCAGTAAAATAACACTCAAAAGAACCTCCCTAAAAGTATGTGCAAGAACCAGAAAACAGAGCCAAGACTCAACATGAGAACTACTGAGAGGAGCAAGTCTCAGAGGAAGAAACTTTCAAAGTGTAGGAAGATTCTGTGAAAGGAACCAAGACTTACCAGGTGAAACTACAGTACTTTGTCTTATATACACACATGCTAATATTATTAATCATTTATTATATAATCAAAACTATTTAACAAAATGGGTTTTATATATGGAAGTATGGAAATCAAATATTAAGTAAAAAAGGCTCTTTTTAACTTTTGCAACATGTATGAGCAACAGGAACAATGAGGGGGACATCTTTAGCAAAAACTGGCATTTGATATGGTTGATTTAGATTTGCAAGCACTTTGAATTGGTATTGGTCACCTTGTTCTGTTTTAGCGATACTTTTTTGATTTTTTACAATTAATTTTATTATCTTGATATTATACCAGAACAGGGTGGATATGAGGAATATTAAGTTAATGTAATATTGTTAATTACAAACATGCAGCCAGTGTCCTCAGCCCTGTGGGAAAAATATATATAAAGGTTGAGATGTGACTAATGTTTAACTTTGCTTAAATGGGTGGACAGGGAATTTTCAGAATGTTTATTAAATGTTTTATGAAAACAGCTACATAATGGTTGAAATGTGTACATAATTTAAAAATCTTTTTTTCTTTAAAATGCTGTTTTAAGTTCAAAAATATTTGTACTTCTTTAAGCAGCATAAGTTAGCTGATATGACAAAAAACAAACTCACACCAATAAGAAGTTTAAAATCCCTACGTACTTAAAACAATGAGATTATTCATAGTAAATCTTGTTACATGGTGTCTGTAGGCCAGTTAAACATCTATTGTAACTATTTAGGTTTTAGTTTTATCTGTAAATCATCATGTGTAATGTAAACTCACTCTGATAGATGTAGAGGTGAATTAAATGCTGTTGCGTTGTGGTTATGCTCCTCTGAGTGAGTGTGTGGTTGTGTGGTGGGGGGTGTGGTTTACACGTGTTCAGTATAGTGTGTGTGGAGGTTCAGTGTAGAGGTCTGCACTCCCGCGGGAGTCCCGCGGGACCCGCGGGACCCGTCAGAATATGTTGCGGCGCGGGACAAAACTGCATTGTTATTGGCGGGAGCGGTAATTTAATCAATACAGGCCATGCGGGAGCGGGACCACATTAACATGTGGTCCCGCTCCCGCAAATTGATAAATAGTTAAGAAAATTATAATAATCACGCTATGATTCCCATGCAAGCAACAAAAAAACACAAGAAAAATCTCTCGGAGGATGGACACACACACACACATTTTCAGCATCTCCAGCAGGCGTGTGCAGAGGAGGGGGGGGGGGGGGGGGGGGAGGGGGGTGTGTAATTTAAAGGACGACATTTACTATACTGGTGCAAAATAATAATAATAATAATAATAATAATAACAATAATAACAATAACAATAACATTGTTATTGTTATTGTTATTATTGTTATTATTATTATTATTATTATTATTAATAATAATAATACAAATATTAATTAAACTAATTGAATTTAATTTTATATATTTTTACATTTATTATTTTATATAATATAGATCCACTTCTAATCCACTTCTAGGATTCTTGATGCACCTGATGGCATGTGTTTGGACTGCGAACTGAATTGCTGTTTTAATAAATACATATGTAAATTTGAAGCACTAAATGTAATTAATTCAATTCATATTAGGACTGCGGGACGGGAGCGGCGGGAATGTGTATGTGGCGGGCGGGAGCGGGATTAAAAGAAGTGATTTTTTTGCGGGAGCGGGCGGGAGCGGGACAAAAAGACGCGGGAGCGGGCGGGAGCGGGTTTAAAAAAACAGTCCCGCGCAGACCTCTACTGTGTGGTAGAGGTCTGCACTCCCGCGGGAGTCCCGCGGGACCCGTCAGAATATGTTGCGGCGCGGGACAAAACTGCATTGTTATTGGCGGGAGCGGTAATTTAATCAATACAGGCCATGCGGGAGCGGGACCACATTAACATGTGGTCCCGCTCCCGCAAATTGATAAATAGTTAAGAAAATTATAATAATCACGCTATGATTCCCATGCAAGCAACAAAAAAACACAAGAAAAATCTCTCGGAGGATGGACACACACACACACATTTTCAGCATCTCCAGCAGGCGTGTGCAGAGGAGGGGGGGGGGGGGGGGAGGGGGGTGTGTAATTTAAAGGACGACATTTACTATACTGGTGCAAAATAATAATAATAATAATAATAATAATAACAATAATAACAATAACAATAACAATAACATTGTTATTGTTATTATTGTTATTATTATTATTATTATTATTATTAATAATAATAATACAAATATTAATTAAACTAATTGAATTTAATTTTATATATTTTTACATTTATTATTTTATATAATATAGATCCACTTCTAATCCACTTCTAGGATTCTTGATGCACCTGATGGCATGTGTTTGGACTGCGAACTGAATTGCTGTTTTAATAAATACATATGTAAATTTGAAGCACTAAATGTAATTAATTCAATTCATATTAGGACTGCGGGACGGGAGCGGCGGGAATGTGTATGTGGCGGGCGGGAGCGGGATTAAAAGAAGTGATTTTTTTGCGGGAGCGGGCGGGAGCGGGACAAAAAGACGCGGGAGCGGGCGGGAGCGGGTTTAAAAAAACAGTCCCGCGCAGACCTCTAGTTCAGTGGTTTGGTTCGGTTCGGTCGGGTCAGTGTCTGAGAGAGCTGGGCCGTGTCTCCACATGTTCAGTTCGGAATGTGAGACTGAAGCGCAGCGGCTCGAGTTAACGCTCTTAAAGGATTCAGTTAATCCAGAATACTGGAGTTCAGACTGAAGCCGTGCTTGAATTATAGCTGTAACACACACACACACACTGTCCTGCACCCTCACTAAATAGTGCATGCACAGCACAGCACAGCACTGCTTTCTGTAAAGAGAGTGAACCGGAGAAGGTCTCTGCAGTAGAGTTTAGAGAGTGGAGTTATTTATTAGTCAGTTAGAGTTTAGTTTTGGGCTCTACGCTCGGGGGAGCAACTCACCTTCACCGCCATGTCTGATCCTCCTCCTCCAGTGAGCGGTACGGCGAGCACAGCGGGACAAACCCAGACCCCAACATTCACACACACAATAATAATAATAATAATAATAATAATAATAATAATAATAATAATAATAATAATAATAATAATAATAATAATAATAATAATAATAATAATAATAATAATAATAATAATAATAATAATAATAATAATAATATTACTATTAACAACAACAACACTATTAATATGTTTCTTCTGTCTTTTTAATCATTTTTTACACTGGTTTAATAGATTTCAGATTTTTTGCAAGAATTATACAATCTCTACAGAAATCACACATTCTAAACGCTACACATTTTTTTGTCAGAAAGGTTCAACACTATGTAATGATACCACAGAAACCTTTTTATTGCTGTAGTGTAAAATTTCTTCTTCACTTATCTACATGTTTATAATATTTAATGCTCCTATATATCCACCATTCCCAGGCTAAGAATTATCCCTGCATGACGCAGAAGTATTAGTACATGCCTTCATTACCTCAAGGCTAGATTATTGTAATGCACTACTTTTAGGATGATCCTGCAGTAACCTAAAGAAACTTCAGTTAGTTAAAAATGCTGCAGCCAGAGTCCTTCCTAAAACTAGAAAATTTAACCATATTAGTCCAGTACTATCATCAGCACTGCACTGGCTTCCAGTCAAATTTCGCAAAGACTATAAAATTCTTCTGTTAACGTATAAAGCCCTACACAGGCTCGCTCCTGAGTATTTACGAGACCTCATCTCCTATTACGAACCACCACGATTACTTAGATCTCAGGGTGCTGTTTTCTCAGTAGTTCCTAGAATTCAGAGGAGCTCTGTAGGAGGAAGAGCTTTCTCTTATTAAGCACCTCAACTCAACTGGAATAATCTCCCTGAAAATGTTCTCAATTTTTAAGTCTAAACTAAAAACTTACTTGTTTAGTTTTTAGTATTTTTACTTTTTTTGTATTTGAGTGTCAGCAGTCTTTAAGCTGCTTGTAGATTATATTGTGCCTATAATATTGTTTATATTGACAGCAGCCCTGGGAAAATATACATCATACTCCTTGTATTAGGGCGTGAGACAGCCTGATATTAAAATGTTTGCCTACTTAAATCACGACACAGCCCCATAAGTGCAGAGAACTTAATTTATTAGTTTTACATTTTACAATCTTTATCATATATATATATATATATTTATATATTTTGTATATGTATATATAGGAAAAAAAGAGCCTGCAGTGGAGTGACATGATTGGTTGTTGAGAGCAGGGAAGGGTGGGACGTACATGTCAAGAAAAAAACAAAGCATAATGTACATTTTTAAAAGTTCTTCGCTCAGCAGCGCCGAGGAATAGGGCAGCCGATACGCGCCCAAAACCACAGTGAAGCCCAGACAGACACACAAACACACACACTGGCACACATACAAATAAAGATATACTCACTCACACAAGCATAGATATATGCTTACACACACTAGACACACGTCTCTCTGTCGTGCACACACACACCAGTGGAATTATAAAAGAAAACAGAAAACAAATTGATGTGTGTGTTGGGGTTTGTTTCTGGTAAGCTGTACAATTTACAGACTATTACAAAATAATTACATTCTACTCAATTAAAATACATCCCACCACAGTCCTATTCACAGTCGAAAATAATGCAAGTGAATAGAATAGAACAGAACATGTGAACACTGTCTGTAAAACACACTGTCAATCAACACGCCAAGCTCCAGGCCACAAGTTAGCTCGACATGTGGAGTGTCTAACCCTCAGACACTGTAGCAACAGGCAGCAGCAACACAAGCATGGTGCACTTTTACATAATTACTTTCAACTCTTGGTTCATTAAAAAAGGAACAGCACAACCATGTTGTGGTTTGTATGTCAAAGACGATATGCTCTAATAAACACTTGACACCAAACTATCAATGTGTATCAGTGTTCTACTTCTAAAAATAACTCAAACCAGCCCATACTGAATAGAATAAAATGAACCAATATATAAAAATTACACTATTAACTCAAACATCTGAGGGTTAAACATACACCTGTCGGGTTGCTGTAAAGCTCGTCCCCAAACCTCAGATACAAACGCGAGCCGAGAATTTCGAACCCGATCCTGGATGTAAAATTCTCAGCCAGGATTCTTGAACTCTGACACAGGAAGTGCATAAGACAATAAGGAATGAAAAAATCCCCAACCTGAATATAACCCATAGCTTTAGACGATGGCCACTAACCCTCCTCCTGGAGATCTATCTTTCTGCAAGTTATATCTCCAACACAAATCTAACCAGAGAGGAACCATTAGAGCAGGGTTCGTCAATCCTAGTCCCATCACTCTCTACCCTGCAAATGTATGGTGTTCCCTAATTCAACTAATTTGATCATTAACAAGCCCTTGCATGGGTGTGTTAAAGCAGGGAATCCTTGAAAATGTGCTGGATGTATTAAGGCCTTGATGAGTTCTGGCAAATGAAAGAATAATCTGACATTTCAAATTCATATTAATTATTTTTCTATGTGTCTGCATTGACTAACATGCCAGGGACTTTTTTTCCATCTGATATAGAAACATACTTTTTGTAATTTTTTTTGTAAACACCATATTGCCAAAAGCATCTGTTCACCTGCTTTGTGTTTAAGGATCTATACACTTTATTATTCACATCAAGTTTGGAAGTCTGTAGTCATTGAATCTGCAGAAAGTTGGTGATCTCTGCTCACTATGTGCATCAGTATCCACTGACTCCGCTCTGTTATTTTACACAGGCAGAGCGAGTTGATTTCGTTTCCAGTCGCTACCACTTTGTTATAATATAACTGACAGTTGACTGTGGAGTATTTAGTAGTGGGGATATTTCATGACTACACTTGTTGCACAGGTGCTGCTTCCTATCACAGTACCACACTGGAAATCACTGAGCTCCCTTTTTTCACTAATGATTGTAGAAGCAGTCTGCATGCCTAGACACATTATACAGCCGTGGCCATGGAAGTGATTGGAATCTGAGTTTAATGATTTAGATGGGTGAGCGAATATGTTCGGCAATATAGAGCTCTGGAAAATATGAGAGACCACTTAATAATTATGAGTTTCATTTTCTGCAAATAAATGCTCTAAATTACAATATTATTACTTGGAATTTGCGACAATTGTTGTCTGTACTTTATAAAACAACAATGCCTTTTTTACTCAAAGATTTACAAAACCGGAAGGGGGGGGTTGTGGATGGTTGCTGGCGGAATATATCAAGTGAGAAGGGGGGGCACTTTGGGGGCAGTAATGGCACTAAGACGCAAACGGGCAGGTGCTCAATCAACGTCCGCCCTCCCCCCCTCCCCCCCTCTGCACGTGCCCGGATATGAATGTGTTCATGAGTGGAAATGTGTGCTGTTAGTGATGAAAAACAGCAGTGTTAGCTCTGTGCTACAACTCTGTATCTAAATACTTGCTGTAAATCTATATTTAAACACCCATGATGTCTTTCACAAGCTTCAAATGTGTGTATTTAATCTAGAACAGAAAATTTGTTCACTGGCACTAGTGCTAGCTCAGCTCTAACATATTTAATAATATTTTAACATATTATAATAAAATTCCATTGTGGGGGCGCTAACAAAAGTTATCATTGTTTGACCTTTGACATTTATGGGCCAAACTGTAGACCTAGATCTAATGGTCATGGGACAGACTGAATGTAAAACCCCACAGTTAGCTAATCAAGCCCTTATGAAGGCAAGATGAGAAGGTAAGGAGGCGAGGGTAGAGGTTGGAGCTAAAATCGGACAGAAAGTAGATCTCCAGATGCAGGGTCGGTGACCACTGGGTTAGGAGGTAATAGTCAGCTGCTGGGCTGACCCCAAGCAAAAAAACAGTCAGAATACCAGATAAGCAAAGCTTTTTGTGTTTGTCTTCCTTTTTTTCCTTTTTCTTTCTTTTAGTTTTTTTTTTTTTAGAAAAAAAAATATTGAAGTAGAAAGCTTCTGTCTTTGCAGGGCCAGAAGATTGCATTCACAATTAAAGTTCACAGTTTTCAACAGAGGATGCAGCTAGGCAAAGGATATTTTCTTATATACATACTTTTCATCAGCCCATTTTGGTAATATAGTAATATATCATTAAACCATGCAGGAGTTTAGCTATAGTCTAAATATCCTAAAGATCCCGAGTATCATTCAAATTACAGACGCGTCATTGGCTGCCGCGAGATCCGGCCATTCCTACATCACAATGCACAGGAAATACTAATCTTATTTAGTCTTTCACATTCTTTCTTTCTCTTTCTCTTTCTCGCTTTCTATCTCGCGCTCTCGCTCGCTCACACACACTCGCACTCTCGTGCGCGTTCACGCAGTCTTGCATGCTCTGAGAGTCGTACAGAGTTGACACAGTAGGGCGGTGTTGCTTGGTAACAGAGTGAAGCCCGTTGCCCATGGCTACATGAGCGCTCTTCCTGCAGCATTCTGAGGGAAGGAGATAAACAAACAAACAAACAAACAAATTCATAAAAAAAAAATGCAATATTATAGTAAATAGAAAAACACTGGGTTTTTAAACAAAGAAAAGGGAAAAGACTATAAACAAAAACAAATAAACAAAAAAAAAGATTTTATTTTTCTTTTGCATGGTGTCTTTATAGTTGTAGTCAGCTAAGATGGACTGGTGAAGAGGTGCCCATTGGTATTTGTGTGTATGTGTTTGTCCAGTGTTCACCCGCACAGAGCAGAGTCTTTCACAAAATGCCTTAAGAGTTACTTTACAGTGGACTGGCTCACTTAGTGGTCAGTTATGGTCAAGGACGGGCAGTAAAGATTAAGGGGGTCCCACAGTGATTGCACAGTGTTTCATTCATGTTATCTTGCATGTGTGTGTGCATGTTTGTGTCTGTGTGTGATATTTCCTCCACAAATCTAGCTATGTGTCTCTGTCCATTAGTGAATAAATGGGTGAGTATGTTTGCATGAATCAAAAGATACTTCTCTCTGTATTAAAGTGTGTGTGTTTGTGTGTGTATGTATGTGACAGTGTGTGTGTGTGCATGTTTCAGACGTGAGTCTCTATAAAGGAGTGCGTGTGCATCAACAGTGTTGGGGAGAGAGGTGAGAGGTCATTGGGATCGGTGGACGGTTCAAGAGGGGCAGAGCTAAACTCGCAGATGTCCAGGAAGAGCTCATGGTTCCTCTGCTTCCACTCTCGTAACTTTCGTGAGGTCAGACAGGGGTCGTCCAGCACCTGAACGATCGCAGCCAGATCTCCTTCTTTAGCCTTGGGTAGAGAAACGGACAGAGAGGTCAGAAAGCACAGTCATAACATAATCCAGGCTTATTTAAACACAGTGCATCTCATGATACAATATTATCACAATAAATTACCTAGAATAACGATGATATAACAGTAGTGTAATTCTATATATATATATATATATATATATATATATATATATATATGGACAAAAGTTCACTCTTTCACTCATTTTGGAGCATAAATAAGGGAAATGTTGCCCATTTATCCAGAAGAGGATTTTTGAAGTCAGACACT
Source organism: Astyanax mexicanus (assembly GCF_023375975.1). Lineage (NCBI taxonomy): Eukaryota > Metazoa > Chordata > Actinopteri > Characiformes > Acestrorhamphidae > Astyanax > Astyanax mexicanus. The sequence goes on from NC_064408.1 coordinate 34,512,395, forward strand.
GTTGTTGGACAAGGTTTCACAGAATTTGCTGACCAATATTCTTCCCTGGAGTAATGAAGTTAAGGCCGAGTCTTTGGAAGTTTAGCTCACCTATGCTTTAATAAAAAAAAAATTGATGCCACATATTGATAAAATACAATCAAAACAATACAATATATCACAATATTGATATATTGTCCCATCCCTAATGTAAACACATTCAAAAACTGTTTATCATGTTTTTTCATGTTATTAGAGAGACAGTTTATTTTTGTACTCTCATTTACTGAAATGCAATTAAAACAAATAGCTACAAGGAAGTGCAATATTGAGTGAACACATCCAGAGCTGTCTATTTCTGTTGGAGGCAGCCTGTATTAAAATAAACTTGACTATTTTCATTGCAGACCAAAATGCCCCAAAGCATTGTATTGTTAAGTCTATGTTATCTGGTGTAGAGAGAGTACTCATTGTGATGCTCACCCAACCAAGGGCATCTTTTTGACCTCCCAGAATCCTCACTATCTCTTATACTTCAAATCCAAGCCTATTCCACCAAGAGGAGCATTTGAGACCACATATATCAATATATTGTTTCTCTGTTTCTCTGTACATCTGAAACTGTGACTTGATTGGATTTACCAGTGTTACTTTGAGCTAAGGCTAAGGTGTTGTCATGATCTGCCACTCACACAGCACTGACTCTCAAATATGGGTACTCTTATGCTGTTGTGGCTTCATCTGCAGCTACTCTGAAGAAAAAATCTGCACATTTTAAAGGGCTTCAATGGTATGAATGGCCTCCTGTGTTAATTATCTTTTTCTGAAAGTAAAGAAGAAACCATGATAAACAATATTGCATCAATCCTGCTCTAGTCATTGTGGTAAAACTGTTTGTTGCAGCACTGTTTAACTATACACAGAGGGTTTGAAAAAGTCATGGAACTTTGGAATGCCTGAACTGTGTGAATCAAATTTAAAGCTTAATTTACTGTACCTACACTGCCACACAATAACTGTAAGCTATTAAATAATATCTTGTTTGATTGTATATTTATAATCCTAAAATTGATGCTATTTTTGTGTTCTTTGTTTCAGCCTGTGGCAGATTACTTTGCTGCAAAGGTATTTTGACCTTTAGTGCAATGTGACCAATTTGTAAACTGTACGTACAATTACACATTGTCATAAACCATATAAGAACATCTACTTTGGATTACAAAACAAATCCACAAAGTGTGTAATAATCAGCATGTGTGAGATCAGACACTGATGTTAGACAAGGGGGCCCGGTTCACAATCTCTGTTCTAGTTCATTCCAAAAGTGTTTAAGTTGAGATCAGGGCTGTTAGCATTCCAGCTCAGCCAATCATGCTTGCTTTGCTTTGTGAACTGTGAACTAAACACAGTCCTGATGGAACAGAACATGGCCTTCCCCAAACTGTTTCTACAAAGATGGAAGCTTACAATTGTCTGAAATGTTTTGGTATGATGATGCATTAAGATTTCTCTTTACTAAAACTAAGTCGCCTAGGTCTTAACCCTTAAAAAATAACCCCATAGCATTATTATCCCTCCTCCACCAAACTTTACAGATGGTAAAGTTTGAGTTCAGACAGTTAACATTCTTCTGGTTATCACCAAATCCAGATTTATTCATCAGATTGCCAAAATCAGAGAAGCATAATCTAAATGTAATTGATTCATAAAATGTGTTGCATTAGGTTCCGAGGTAAAACCTGCAGAAAGGTAACTCTCCAGGAGAAGCATTGGAGACCACTGCCACTGATATGATCTTTTCATCTTTTGATGGGAAACGGTGTTTAATTTTTATGGTGTACCTTCAGCATACCTTCAGTGTGGAGCGCAGAGCTCGAATGCGGTGAAGCCTCTCATTCGTGGCTGGGTCGTTGCTGCGTTTAACAAAGGAGCGTCGAAACTCCTGCCGCGTAGAGGGCCGCTGTTGGCCAAAGGCAGACACACTAGCCTGTTCCAAAGATCGGTAAAGCTCCTCCAGTGGGTCCAGCTGCTGAGATTCATGCAAACCTTCCTCCTCTTCCTCTTCGTCCTCCTCTTCCTCATGGAGACGTGTCCGGGGACGGAGAGTTCCATGCCCGTGTGCATGCCCAGTATGTGTGTGCAGGACCCCACGGTTCCGCGGGAGGCTCTGGCTCCTCTGTTTGTGAACGTGGTTGTGCCGTGGACGAGGCTCTTCACTGTCCGTCAGTGGAAAAGGACCATCTCGCTCAGGTGGGCATCGGCGACGGCGGGCTGGAAGAGTAGCCTGCCGAAGCCTCTCGGGTGACAGTTGCATGCTCCGCCCCTCGCCCACAGCACCGCCCCCTACCGTCTGGAGGTAGTGAAGGCCCGAGCTGCCCACAGGTGTTTCAATCAGGTCCTGCCAGGAACGGCGCTCGCGATGGGTGGAGCGACAGGATGAGTGCGAGTCCTCCGCAGATGAGTGTGAGAAGGTGGAGCCACTGGAGAAGTGTCGTTCTGCAAAAGGGCTGGTTGAACTTGCCTGAAAAAAAAATCAGTACTATTGATGAATAATAAATAACACTACACTGAAAACCTACAATTAGTCTGAATTGTAAAACTGGATATGTTAAATAAACTATGTTAAATTAGGTAAAAATTTAAAATGGAGATCTTTGAGTTGAATCAACTTATATAATAACTGAGTTGACTTCTGACACAATCTGTCTGCATATTGGGTGTGTCCCTCAGTTTCTGACACTCACCATCAGTGTGAATATAAAGTGAATATAAAAATAGTTTGTATTCTGGTTTTTATGTTGTTGGCCGTAAGAAAAAGCATTCGTTTCTGAGCCGCTATCTCTAGTTGTTTACTCAATAGCATTTTTTTATTTATCTAATTTTATTTGAATATTTTAAATCTGTATTTTACTTAAATTTAATCAAAGAGAAGACTAAATACAAATCTGTTTTATTAACCCAACCATAATATTCAAAGTAGATTTATTATGCAAAGCAACCAATATAACAAAAATGTAAGCATCTATTACAATAACATACAATTTAGGCACTAAAAGTTTTAGTCTAAGTAACTCAAGTTTTCAGTAAACATTACTTAAAAATCTTAAAGGAGAACTTTGGTGTAAAATGGACTTTTGGTGTAGTAAAACATGATAAAAACAAAAATAGCTTTTTCCACCATTATCCAGCTCAAAGTAGCTTCACACTTCCTTGCTAGAATCCAAAAAGCCTTGACATTTAAATTGAAGCATTAATAATTTAAAAAGTGCACAAGAAGTTAATTAAAACCACTTTAGCTCCGAGCGCCGCCATATATACATAGACATATATACATACTTTTCATAGCGTAGCAGCGGCGCCAGAAGCTGAAGACTGTCATTATAAGTATAGTTATGGTGTTGCACGGCACTAAAGCTAGTGTTATGGGTTGTAAACAGTGTTTTTTTAATAAGCTTCTTGTGCACTTTTTAAGTTATTAACTTTAAAGTTATTAAATATCAGGGCTCTCCAGATTCTATTAAGGAGGTGTGGAGCTACTTTGAGCTGGATAAGGATGGAAAAAGCAGTGTCACCCAGTCTGAAAGGTGTTTGGACAAACTGTTAAAATTTCTGGATCTCAGAAAGCTGTGGGAGGGTGGAGGTGTGCTATTCATCAAAGGTAAGTACTTTTTATCATGTTTTACTACACCAAAAGTCTATTTACACCGGAGTTCTCCTTTAAGGCAACCGGCTTCTTAAATTATTTAAGTAAATTCAACTTATCCAGGGTAACGTTGTAGTAACACTATCTGCAGTTTATGTGGTATAAACAAAATAAATAAGGTTCAACAGTTTAAGATGAGGCCTGTTAACACAAGGTTAAGTAGTGTGGCATACAACTTATTTACTTATTAGCAACATTAACCTAGTTGTAGCTTCAGTCTAAAACTAAAGAAAATAAATCTTCAGACAACAAACATAGTGATAGTGGGGGGATTATGTGAATTCCATGCTTAACCCAATACTATTTAAAAATGTAGCAAAGACACAAATATAACTCACTGATGGATTGCGGTGGTAGGTTGACTCCTGTTTGAGTGTCATAGATCCATCCATCTCCTCCTGATCACTCTCACTCCAGTAATCTACAGAATGACATCAGAAAGCCTTACATCTGTCATCCAACACATTTATAGTACAGCTTCTTCACTCTGCATCTCTGCACTGCATTCATTTATTGCTATACAGCTCTGGAGACCACTTAAAAATGATGAGTTTCTTTGATTTGACCAAATTGAAAACCTCTGGAATATAATCAGGAGGAAGAAGTATGATCACAAGCCATTAAAGGAACTGCTTGAATTTTTTCACTAGGAATGGCGTAGAATTGTCCAAAAGCAGTGTGTAAGACTGGTGGAGGAGAACATGGCAAGATGCATTAAAACTGTGAGTACCAGAGTAATTCCACCAAATACTGATTTCTGAACTTTTTAAACTTTATGAATATAAACTTGTTTATATTCATTTTACACATATACCTATAAATAGCAAAATCAGAGAAACTGAAGTGGTCTCTTAATGTTGTATGTTGTATGTTCCTTGAATAGAGTAAAAATTTTAGGGAATAACAGTACAACATATTTTTTGTGTAATTTTAGTGCAACGATAGTAGACTTTTCCTCTCACCTTCATCTGGACGTGGCACTGGGTCATCTGGGGTGTAGCCAATTGCAGCCAAGCCCAAGCGATTCATCCACCTGAAACAGGAAGGACACAAATGAGCAGAGACATGAGAGGAAGGAGTAGAAAAGTAAAAGAAAGACACAGAGAAAAAGAATGGAGAAAAGAAAAGAAGGGAGAAACCTACCTGTTCATCTCTTCCAAGTGGTCGGTCGCAAAGAAGAAGCTTTTAATTTTAGGATGGCAGGCTTTGAAGGCACTATGAGGTAAGAAAAGGGAAGACATAGAAAAAAACATTTATTATTAAAATCTACAAGTAAATCATCAGATTGTTTATAATTTTCAAGGTTTTGTGTGAGTCTAGGCTGCAGTCATGGTAAGGGAGGTCCTTGTAAGGACTCTTCTCAGTAGCCTGTAGGTCACATATTTGAAACGTTGTAACAAGGCTTCCTGGTTATGTCACCCGCAAACGTTGCATGATTACACCCTTCAAATCACTCCAAACACCAGCTGCATTTCTTGACTGAATGCAAAGGGTCCTTCAGTTTGAAACGCAGCTTGTGTGTGTGTTCCTGAGCTTACTCACTGTTTCCTCCTGCATTCGATTGCTCTGTCAATCCTGAACTCTGGCAAACTGATGAACCCTTCAGCCTTCTCGTCCTGAATGAAGGATGATGAGACAAGAAATTGGTATTTTAAGCCTTTAACATGAATTTAAAAAACAATATTCAAGATTTGTTCAGAAAGACGGATCAGACTTGCCATTCAAGCAAGCCCTTGCCCTTACCATAGCCATAGCTCTAAATTGAACCTAACCCTAACCCAAATATAGCTCTATCCCAAACATATCCCTAACCCTAACCCAAACTATAACTCAAAATGTAAACTGTATAAATTGTTAAATGTAAGGAGTAGAATGTTCAGATAAGTGCGTGGAAATGTGAGAAATAGAAGTAAAAAGCAAAGTATAGATCACCACAATTCCTACTTAAGAAAGGTAACAAGATATTTGTACTTCATTACTTCACACACACAGTTAAACCGCCTGAACATCGGGACAATGAGAAGGAGCCCCTACTTACGTTCTGGTTGGTGTACCAGTAGAGGTCAGAGTCTTTGAGGACGAACCAGTACTTCTTCCACTTTTGAGTGAAGTATCCGGAGGCGTCCTTTTTCTTCCACAGCCAACCCTCACAGTCTCCATGACCCAGATCCTTACAGGCTATACGCCTCCGACTCGAGTTACTCTGAGACCCTACACACACACACAATAATAATAATAATAAGTAAAGGGTACAAAATAACAGTACAAGTATTTTCCAGTACAGCACCACACACACAATAAATGTTGGACAAACAATCCTCTCCTACCTCTGTTTTTCTTCTTGGTCTTGGTCCTTAAAGAGGCATAATGCACAGACTAGAGGAGACACACAAAAAAGTCAAACAAAAGTAAGAAAAACACAATTCTTCTGCAAGCCCATCCACAACAACACGTTTCTATTAAGTAAGATTCTGTAGTTTTGTGCTGGAGCTATGAGGCTAATGCAGCTATAAAAATCCAGAAACGCCATGGGTGATCACAATGTATTTTTCTTAAGAAATCAAAAGAAGTTGAAGTGATCTCAAGAAAACAGTTGTTGTCCTGACAAACCATCTTTTTATCTTGTGATCACAAGACTGAAACTGAAAAAATAAAACTATTACCTCGTAGCATTTATAGATTCCTTTAATAAATCAGCATAATTCCTTATCAAAACTTCTGCTTAACACATTGAAGACTGTAATACATGTAATACAGTTTTAAGAAGAAACAATATGAATTTGTTCATATTTATGTGGCGTAAGGTTTCAATTACCAGTATTTCTTAGCTCCATTAAGCCTAGTAGCTCCAACACAACAGTAAGAAAGTAACTCTAATGTCACAAAGAATAGTCTGTACCTTCCTCATGGATGCTCCTGCTTGTCTATCACCTGCAGAACTGGCATACCTGAGAGGGAGGTGAAGAGAAAGAGGAGAAAGAGAAACTCTGTGACACGGTGGTGAAGCTTCTTTGGTGGGCGGTGTGTCTCCACTATTACCCAAAAATCCCCACAGCAGCCTACGTTTTTCCCCTCCCTCCACAGCATTACTTACCCTTGACACAAATTCATCACTTCTTCTGTTAACCCTCAAAATAAATCCTCAAGCAGTAATCTGGCCAGTGTATTTGTATGTTTCCATCAGTTTAGGAAAAGAATATAACAGATAAGAGAAGTGAAAGAGCAGCTGCCTCCACCAACACATGAGTTTCAGAACAAATTTATGGACATTATTAGCCAAAGAATCCATTAAAACCCCTTCAGCTGGACACTATGTAAATTAAAATGTATTACTACATTTAAAAACATTTATAATAATTATAGAACTATTATAATAATTAAATGAACATCATTCTGTTTTAAAAACCTTTAAAATGAACATTTTGAAGAAAAACAATACTTATTAACTATCAATGTAAGTCAAATTAAATACATTTTACTTTATTTCTTTATTTTGTTTATGGAGCATTTCTGTTCACACAATTTAAAAGGAAGCCAGTGTTTTTTAAATTAGGTAAAAAAGGAAAATTAGAGGTAGATTTTTAGACAGAGCAAATCTCCAAAAACATATATGACCACTGATGAAGAACTTAAGAATAACCAGCACTAACTTTGTAGCAACAGATGGGCTTCTTTCTCTGACTGAGGTAGTAGTGTCTAATAGAGTGGAGGACAGTGAGTGATCACAGTGTTTAAAAACTCCAGCAGCACTGCTCTGTCTAATCAACTCATACCAGCACAACACAAACTAATACACCACCACCATGTCAGTGTTACTGTAATACTAAAATTACCCACCACAGAAAAAAATAATAGCTGCTCTGTGTTGGTCATCTGGGTGAAAGGAGGGATAAGAAAGTATGCAGAGAAAAAGAAGAAATACTCCTATATGATCAGTGGAGATGCAAAAAATGGATAATGTTTGTAGAAACAAGGATCATATGGTATGCTTGATAGATGTAGGTCTTAAGGTATACACACTTTTTAACAGTTTTCTAGAGTGCTTAAGAGTTTTGGGTGGTACTGTATGTTTCTCTTACTAAGGTGAGAAGTGTGGTATTAAGGCTGTAACTGTCACCTTTCTGTAGCCTCAGAGACGCCTGAACAAACCACAGTGCAGGATAAGAAGAACAGCTACTGATCATGCACAGGATGTGTGTGTTTGTGTGTACAGCATGCGACTGTTTCAGTAAGGAAACAGATTATGAGGCAGACCACACACACACACACTTAAAATGTAAAAAAAAACGTGAAAATATAACCTTCTTCCTTTTCAGCCACACGTTTAATCACAACAAACTTATCTGCCTAATCACAGCTAATTTTATAACTCTAAGATATGATTATTTGAAGAAAAAATCTTCCCCTGAATCAGCTTTTCTTGTCATCACACTCAATAACTTCATTTCTTCATTTGTAACATTTTGAAATTAACTGAAATTTTAGACTGTTCATGATCTTCATGTATTTCATGATGACTGGAACAATAGAAAATACTCAAAATGGCTTGGGATAAAATCTTTATACACTAAATTACATCGAAAGGTAAAAGGGTTTTGCTTTTGTGGAGATGGTAGGTCTTTTGTTTGTTGTACAGATATGAATTGATTATAGTCCTTAAAAAAACGCAGGAAACTATTAAAACAGTCAACCATAGCAAATAAACTGCATTATTCTCATATGATAGATGAAGATTTAAAGATCTCTAGGTGTTTCTGTATAGTCCAGATTAGGTCCAGTTATCCACAAACACTGCGATGATGTTTTTTCTAAAACACAGTTTCTCATTATCTGTATTGGACACTTGTGGATGTTATGCCAGAGCTTGGATACACCTGGTCAAATTGATGTCCATTTTTGATGGTGTAAGTGTAATTAATTTCACATTATGTTAATATTATTAGAATTACTATATATTCTTACTGTTGAATCACCATGTGGCTACCCATAAATATCTTTAGTAGCCTTAGAAAAATTGTTCATTATCGTAAAACAGCTGCTTTCCAGGATATAGAAAACATTAACGTGGATTAAAAGATACAGCATGGACTTTAAGGTGAAAATGAAAACCATAAGCATCACTACATTTACTCTCACCATATTTGTACATTTTTGAAAGCATACATTTCTATTTATAAAAAAATAAAAAAATAAATATATATGTATATATACACACGCACAAACACAATATATATATATATATATATATATATATATATATATATATATATAGATAATATACAGTATATATATATATATATAAATAAATATATATATTTATTTAAATATGAAGGAATGGAGGCAATAGTAACTAACCCTACTCTTAAAGGTAACCCTGCCCCCCCCCCCCCCACCCAGTGAAAATGATGTCTCCTTTCAGTTATTGTACAATTTATTAACATAGTTTACTGTTAATATTGTAAACATTGTGCATCATTCTAAACATACGTTTTGCAGCTCTTACTTTAACCAAATCAACAGTTTTTAAATCTGTTTTAAACAGAGAAAAGCGCAGTGTACTCACCTCTCTGTGTCTGCCCGCAGTGTGTCTGTGGCCCTCTGAGAGCAGGAAAAAAAGACAGGGGGTGTGTGCAGAGACAGAAAGAGCGAGTGTGTGTGTGTGTGTGTGTGTGTGTGTGTGTGTGTGTGTGTGTGTGTGTGTGAAAGAAAGAGAAGGAGAGAGAGAGAAAGAGAGAGAGAGAGAGATGTTCAGAAGGGTAATTTCCTGTTACAAGATATGAACTGAAAGTGTGCAGCCAAACTCTCTTTACATATGTGTGTGTGTGTGTGTGTGTGTGTGTGTGTGCGCGCGCGCATGTATGCCAATATGTGCAACTACAATTGCAGAGAAAACGTGGGGCTTTATGATAACACCACAAAAAAGAATACGCATGAGTCAGAGGCATCCATGGCTTTCAGCTGTGAATGTGTGCAATTGAGTATGTAAGCAACAGTATGCTTAAGAATTTCTGTGAATAAGTAAGAAATAACTGAAAACATTGTGAGGAATTCATCAGAATTGTTCTCTTTGATCTGATATTTGCATGAAAATATGTATATATGTATACATAAAAATGTTTATTCTAAACTTAACATAGCCTTGTTGTTCAGTTTTTATACAGAAATAAAAACATTGTAGTTCACAGAAAGAGCTGACTGGCTGTATGCACTGATATATTTTACTGCAGGTAATGAACACAGAACATGCCATCAGTTAAATTATTTTTATTTACTGGTTTAATTTTTGCTACCAGGTAAACAGACTTTCTGTGAACTACAGAAGTGATATACAAAAAAAATGAGTTTACATTATTAGTAACTGTGACAAAGGCTTGTAAGTCAATTAAAATATATACATATTTTATTCCATCAGAGGAACAGACACTATAGGGCCTGTTGACAGATGTGAACTGTTTTTTTTTCTACTTTTGTCCCTGTTCTGTTTAAATGCCATGACATGAAAGGAAATATTCTTTGATTCATGTGTAAACAGGCCTGTATGTGTAGACTCACGTGATAGTGCGGCATGGTGTTCGAATCAGGGACAGGGTACGGCAGCCCGTCCTGGGGTACTGAGTCCAGCAGCACAGGTGGGGCCAGCATGGATGGACTGATGGGAAAGCTGGGGCTACTGGGATTGCGGCTCTTCTTCCTGGTTCGCCGGCTTGTGTCGCGCTGGGAATACTCCGCCTCTTCCTGTAAGACCAGGATCCTGTCGTCACTCAGGAACCGCAGGAGGGAAGAGTCAGAATCTGTGCGAGAGATAAACATCAGACAGATAAAAGACACAGATCAAGTGTCAGTGGTTTGTACTTGTTTTTGTACACATTCAGGAAAAACAATGTCTAGAGGAAAATGAGACTGACCTACGTATAATCACCCACAGCATCAAAAAGGCATCAAAACGGAAAAACATTGTTTGCATAGGTATTTACATGTTCCTTTTTTTATCTGTCTACACTTGGATCTTCCACAACACAGGGGCTGAATACTTGTAAATACAGCATTTTTAAATTTTGTCATAGAATGTTTTATTATTAAATGTTTTTTTTAAAATAAAATATGGCAGTGTGGACTTGCATACAAATCAGTTGACATTTGAATACTTTTTTAAAGCACTATATATAGAGTATAATACATTTAAGATATATTACAATTACAAGAGTACATGAGTAAAAATTACGGTTTATTTAATGTGTTAGAAAAAAACTAAAACATAAAATGTGACAACAAATGAAATAAATGAAAACCGTAAAAAAAAATCATATTTGAGTTAACTTCCTATAACCTTGATCACCTGACCTTGCATTAAACAAGTGTAATGTGTGTGCATGTTTTTATGTGTAACTGCCGTATTACTTCCTATTGTGGGTTTGTTGCTGCTATATTTGGAACTGTGTCAGTCTCCCACTCAATCTCTGATCTGTTTTTAGAAACCTGTTTCCACACAGCTCCTGACAACAAGTGTAATTTCAGCTAATTCTACATGCAGACACAACCTCAAATGACTACTCCTTTCAGTAAATACACAATCTGACTGTACTCTGTAATAACTCAAATAAAGAGATAATATCAACAAAGCTATGTTAAGTAAATTACTGGAAAATGACTGGAAATGCATTGAAATTAACAAGCGGTAAACAATGTTCTTTTTTCTTTTCTTTTAATTTTTATAGAAAACATTTAATTGTTTATAGAAATATATATTTTTTTAATTTGTTTTTAATTTCAAAATGAAAGAAGAAACTTTGTCTTTAACACATTTTTACGTGATGCGGATACATTTGTGCTGTTCTCACTTTAAATTTCTAACTTATTAAAAAAATATATATATATACATATATATATATATATATATATATATATATATATATATATATATATATATATATATATATATATATGTCTCAAACTGATGCAAACTGATGTGATCCTACACCTAATCCTAATGTTAGTCTTAACCTTACCCCTTTTTGGATTAGATTTAAGGACTAGTTTAAGACTAGGGTAAGGATTAAATTGTGGAGTTGATTCTAGGTAAAGGTTAGGGTTTGATTTGATTTGAATATGCATTTAGTTAAGAGTTTAGTTGCATTTATTTAATATTCAGTAAAATTTTAGGTGAGCATCTGTCACATCTTAGCCTGTGTCTGTCTTTTGTTTTTTACCTCTTTTGGTTTCCAGCCATGTGCGCATTTAAGCACATGGCCTTGTTTTGTTATTGTCCTGTCTCTGCCCTAGCCACTAGTGTTGTCACCTTGTGTCTTGTTTGTTACCCCGCCCCCTTGTTACCGGTCAAAGGTGTTCCTCACCCTTCTCGTGTGTTTATGCCTCTTGGTTTTAGTGTTGTTTGTAGAGCCTTTTTGTGCCTCATACGCTGTGTATCGTTTATGTTTGAGTTCTCCTGTCAGGTCTGTTGGGTTTTCGTGCTGCTTGTTCCTTGTTTCTTATTTTCTTAGATAAGTTTAATCTGTTATGTCTGTTTTCTTTCGCTTTCTTGATCTAGTATTCTTGGTTTGGTTTTATTTTTTTTATTTGTTTTAGTTTGTTTTTTTCTTTTTTTTTTTTTTTTTTTTTTTTTTATTTTCACCCTCACCTGCATGGCATCTACTGCATCTATTTTGAAACTATGCAAATAAAGTGATATCTAATTAATTTTAAAATTCTGAACTCAGCTGTAGCTTTGTTTATATTGATAAATAAAACCGACATTATCTTAAAGCTTCCTGATTATTTGTGTATATTTGCGTGTTAAAATTAACAACACTATTTTTTAATGCTCACCTATATTTTTTTATCCACAGTCACATTAGAGTATATGTAAAAAACTTATTATGATGTTAATTTGAGGAAGAGTTCCCATATTTTGTGTACAGGCTATTTCATACAAAAGGAAAACATATTTTATCCCTGTTTTTTCCATTTCTTATTTTTTTCATAATGTAAATGTTTCATAATGTAAATGTTATGTACCTGTAACTGTATAGGAAGTTATGTAATTATGTCCTAAACTGCAACAGTATAGCAAAATGCCAATAATAAAGTGCACATTTCTCCAACTAGCATGTAGAGTAAAGAGTAAAGTAAAGTTGACACCTCTGCTTCCTCGCTTATAAACTCCTGATTCTTGAGGCTCTGCAAGCCACTCCGTTGCCATAGAGATTTGCCTGGGGTCGTCTGCGGGAGGAAAACAGGCCATGTGAGTGTGTGTTTCAGCATGAGCGAGTGTGTGTCCGTGCAGCGGAATAACTATGATCTCATGAGCCCCAGTGCAAAATAAATTAATTGACACCGCCCCCCACAATAATTCAATAAATGTTAAAAACACAATTTAATTTGTTTATTTACTTGCTCCTGCAGGTACCCCTGGTATAAATCAGCATGGGGGGTCCACAAATGGCACTGGGGGGCTAAATTGTCTCTTCATGATTATTATTGTTGTTATTAATATTATTATTTTTAGCTTTATTATACCAGGAATTTCCACTAAGATCAGAAAATACAACATGTACATCATCAAGTACAACAAATCCCAAACATACCAAAACGCTACTTAAACTCAAAAGCATAAAGAAAAACAAACTAATAAACAGAGACCACTTCAGTTTCTGAATCAGTTTCCCTGAATTTGCTATTTATTGGTATATGTTTCAGTAAAATGAACATTGTTGTTTTATTCTACAAACTATGGACAACTTATAAACATATTGTCATTTAGAGCATTTATTTTCAGAAAATGAGAAATGGCTGAAATAACAAAAATTAGCAAAAGTTCAAGCAGTTCAGCTTGGTTTAATGGTTTGTGATCATTTATCTTCCTCTTGATTATATTCCAAAGAAACTCATAATTTTTAAGTGGTCTCAGGGCTGTATGTTTCACTTAAAACGTTATTTATGTTGCACTTAAATTTTCCAATAAACGTGTCCATTTTCTGTCCATTCGCTCTGCAGAATATTTCATGCCTATGGCGTATAATAAGAAAACTGATATATTTCAACTTATGACTTAGTATAAGTACTTATATATTTATACTTATCAATTTGAACACTTTGGCTACAGTTTCTTTAAAACTCCTGTCAGTGTTAGAAATGTATCTTAGATTTAGTGTTGATCTAGTTACGCTGGTAGCGTTGGAAGAGAACCTCTGAATTTTTTAACACTCACTGTATGTCAGTTTTATGTCTTGGATATAAAGCCACCATTCAAGTAGAGGCAGGAAAAATTGTAACTTTCTGTTGTAACCATCAACACTGACTAAGCTGAACTAACATATGAAATGCATATGAACACCCACGGGGAAAGCCTGATTTCTGATCTGCTGCCACAATTGGAAAAGTGAAAGTTTTCTCAAAAATACAATAAAAACATATGTGGAGATAAATAAATACACACATATGTGGGGAAAATAAATACACATATGTTGCAGTAATGTTATACTTGTCAGCCTAATACATCTGAAACAGCAGTAGCACAACAACAATGTTCAGAACAACTCAACACTACACAACTGTAGAGTAGGAAATTCAACACTGGCGTTTTTATTGTGTAAATAAAAATATGCCAATGCTTTTGCCTACAGGTGGTCAGACTGATGTCCAACTAATTAAATCATAAAGAATGCAATGATGAAAAAAAGACTTTGTATTTACAAAAAAAAAATGGCATGATAGATTCATATCAAGAGATGATTGAAGCAAAGGCCAAATGTGATTACCACACCTATACTGTTTGGCCATTGTTAATTGTCAATGTCTGTGTGTGTGTGTGTGTGTGTGTGTGTACGTACTGCGTGTAGGGGTCCGATCTCTGCGTCTAATACCAGCGTTTCTGCCTGTGTCGTCCTCCAGGAGAGGAAAGTGAGGCCCGACCAGCCCTTCCTGATCCATATAAAAGCCTGGAGACTCCGAACCAAACACACCAAAACTCACCCGCTCTGACTCATCCTCCCTAACCGAGAGAGAGAAGGGGGAATAGAGAGAAAACATGAGATGAGAGAAACATAAATACAGTGTATACACACACTCTCATAACTTTTTAGGGTTTCCATTTTCTCAAGATTTCTGAATAATTGAACTTCCCTTCTTTGATTTTTGACTTTATTATGTTGTTTTATATCTAATATCCATCATTTTTTTCTGAATAATTAAGACCTATGGGCCCTAGATTAATAATTTAGTTGTTACTACTAAACCTTACACTACTGTATAGCTATTTAGCTTAATACCTCATGTGGGGTCCCTCAGGGTTATATTGTATGGCCTATGAAATTAATGGAAACGAACATATTAATGATTTGTGGGCCTACATACAGAGTAAACAGTGTGGCTTGATGGTTAGCAAAGTCTATAACCTAGGTAGAAAGGGTGTACAATATTGACAAAAAATGTGATGCGTATTAATGCAGTTAAATATTCCGATATCACCGTGAACACAGCTCCTAAAAGGCGTTTCAGCACTTGGCTTCACTGCACTAACTTTGGTGTGTGCATTTACTGTGGACCTCTAATTCACTTTACCTCGCTCTGCCCCCAGCCTCGTTATGTTATGTGAGCACAGTCTGTAGCGAGAAGAGATCCCTTTGATTCAGCATGAGGATGATGCAATTTGAGTTCGCTTTCATTCACAATATTATTGCAGCTGTTTCGATTTGTGTATATCGTGAACACTGCCCTACTAGCGAGATACAATCTTGAAAAGTGCTTCAAAAGTTTGTTTCATGAAAGGTAAGAGTTCAAAAATCTGTATGCAATTTAAGTGCATACCTGTGTCCATAGACAGGGGACAGTATGAACACATCATGTCCTGCCGGTGTGTCCAAACCAGGTGACACACCAAGGGACACCAGTGTACTGGGTGGTGTAGGTGACTCACTGCATGGACTGGTGGAGAGCGGCTGTCAATCAAACACACAGATACATACAGACACATATTAGTAAAATAGCAAAACATACATCAACACTGTCATTAAGATAAGCTCCTTGACCCACAGTGATTCAGCCAGGTTGGCTGTTGTTTTCTACCCACTGAAAAAAATGAAAAGAAAAAACCTCCAGACAACACAATATTTCTTTAATTGTGCTGTCCCACACAGAATTTAGAGCTCATGACAAAAACATGTAGAGTAGCAATTGTCTAAATCAATATTTTAAAGCAAGTATGTCAAATAAATTAGTAGTTTAGTAGCTCCTTTATATAAACATACAGGATAAAAATTTCAAAAGCAGCGTTAGATCAGTTTTAATATACCTGCTTCACTCCTTCCTAACTTTCTTGCAGTGGTGTGCAGTGATGCCCTTCTAACCCTTCAGAGAAGGGGTGACAAAAAGTGCATGTAAATAATTACATATTTTTTATCAGGAAGTATATAACATAATTATTGTAAGCATTTGATTTATAAATTAACTAAAAATAAAAAACAGCAACTAATTCAAAGCATTAGTCTGCGTTTTTCAGTTGCTACAGGACTCTTATCTGACTGACAGCGGTACTGACCAATCAAAGCTTTTTAAAATGGCTTCTTCTCACGTGCCTGCGTGGACTATTCTCCTGATTTTGAGAAGGGTGTAGTAATGAATCTATTAGCAAAGTCATAGAACAATCTAACCAATCAGATTCATGATTTTCACTCCAGGGCCGGGCCATGGCTGCCTAGCCCCTTCTCTGCGCTTGGATGACGTTACGCTACGTGCATTGATTAGTCGTAAAACGGAGCGCGCAGCTGGATTAATTAAATATTTAGCTAACTATCATGGAAATATGACAGATATTGTGTCATATTATATTAAAAAGCCTTTTTAAAGGCTGCCATTCAACGTGAAACTAAGTAATAGGCTGCCTGACTGGTGAGTTTTATGTGTACTTAATGTTTTGGGTGCTCTGATGTACTGTAGGCATACAAATGAGGGATATTTGTTGAACGCATGTTCTTGTAGGAAAATTAAGCATTTATTGTTGGGTCTATTGTATACTTTTGTAGTTTGTAGCTGTATTTTCGGGCTGTTGATGTGTTCATATATAATTTCATATAACTCAGTCAAGACAGAGAATATATATTTATTGTAGTATTTATCTATGTGTCGGTCGGTCGGGCGGGGGCGGTGGTTTTGGACGGGTGGTTGCAGAAGGGGTACCCACTATATTCACTGCACGCCACTGCTTTCTGGTGATTAAATACATCAAAGGCCAGCAGTAGCCCAGGGGCCACACCTTGAGCACTACAAATGAAGTAAACGCAAAAACCCAGGGAAGTAAAAAAGATCTCAAAATCCAAAACAGCTAATATATATACATTTTCAACCAGGTGTGTAGAGTTGGTTTAAGCTCACAGTTGCCTCCTATGGGTAGGTGAACATATTTCCTTGTCAGAAATGAGCTAGGGGCCAGTATGTCAAATTCTTTAAGAAGTAAAAAAATCTAAAGACAAAAAACACTCAAGAATGTCCTAATTATACCCTTAAATATAAAGATTGACTTTTATGCTGCATTTTACAGTTTGCATTAAACAGAATGAGACACATTTCTTAGTTATGTTAAATCCATGCAAAGTGGAGAGAACAGAATCAAACTAAATATATATTTTTTGAAAACCAACATTTGGATGTATAATGTACTTTAATCTGGTTAAATAAGACAATGATTGTAGTAATTTCACTAATTAGTAAGAAGATTAGTGTGAGGCTAAGTTCAAAAAGTAAATGTTAAAAATACGGAAATGCAAAAAATGAGAAACATCTTAGGGAATTGTTTAAGCATAATAATTGATCTTAACTCAAAATAAGCATACTCAATACAATGAATTTCTTTTGCTGCTTTTGAGGAATCCAGATAATTGTGTACACAAAAGTGCCAAAAATATTTTATTTAAATCATTTTTGAGCATTTCTGTTGGTCCATTTATCATGGAATGTTGACAGAAAGAGAGTTAGCCTTTTCAAAGTGTTTAAAAAAAAGACAAAAACAGAAATCAAGATTATGTTCTGAAACCAAAGATACAGTACAGCATAATGCAGCAACACACTCCAACAATACTAACACTCACTGCCACTCACTTACATGCCCACTATCACTAGTACAGTTTACTGGAGTCTACACACATACAGAAACACACACAAGACCTTGAGTGAAAAAGAGACGTACATGAGCAACTGAGCAACTGTGAACATTTAGATCAGGCTCAGGCAGAGCATAGCAACAAGCATCCCTAGCAACAAGAGTATCCCTAGCAACAGAGAAATACTATAAGTTGTATTTCACACTGATGTTGTAGAGGGTTAATAGGTGTAAAACTACTTCACATGAATGAAAAATTACCAAACACACAAATGACACTGGTGTAGACGTGGGCAAGAATATTTACAACCAGAAACCACATAATCAAATCTGACAGAGGTCCTGTGGTGACGTTTTAGGGTCATTGGAGGCTTTAGTGAATCTTATGGGCACAGTGAACATTTCTTGAGCTGACCTGGCAAGGACAGCTTGACCTGGCCATGTTGGCAGTTGTTTAAAATGTTCTCCACTTTCCAGAATCTTTCAAGAACATCATACAAATTTATTTGTGAAGGTCTCAGAGAGTTCTTTGGAACTCAGTCAAGAGCAAACCAAACTAAAGAGTGATGTTTGGTTTCCTCAAATGTCCTCTTTAATGATGATCTAATCATTTATAGCTAATTTGCTGATATTAAGTACTAATGTGGGGCAGGTAGGGGGTTGGTCCTAATTGTTCTTCGCAATAAATTATTTTTTCTTATTTACATTTTACAACGTATGTTTAAAAGACATATGTCTATTTGTTTAAATCTCCATTTATTTAAATATGCAAAAAATACATATTAAATAATATTTGAATTAAGTATTCATTTATATTGTCTATAATGTAAGTTATTAAATGCACAGAACATTCTTAAAGTCTCTGGGAACCTAAATCTGAGTTTGCTTTCTAATTGGGTTAATTTGGCTCCACTGGTTTATCCATGTACAAATGTCCAGTAAAATATTTTTCATGAATATCTTCCTAGTCTAATAAAGTCTAATAAATCTTTTCTGTATTGCAACAGTATTACTCTCTTCTGGGTGTATAATCAGCAAGTCTAAAAGTTGGTCAGCCTGATGTCAGCAGATCAAATTAAAGTCAGCAGCAACTAATCAAAAGCCTAACGTAGCTCCGCCCTCTCTTTGAGTCTGAACAACCGGAACCAGTTAGCTGATAAGCTGTCACTTAGCTACCATCTTGGTGAGCTAAGCTGTCGAAGTATTCACAAAGTTACTTTATGCTTCTCAATCTGAAGGCACCATGGTGTGCTTTGCCATGGTTATGTAAACAAACCCTTGTTATGCACCATCATTACAATATTATGACCACTCTCACACAGTTCTCAGACAGGCTGAAGAATGCATTTTGGTGATTTTGGAGTCGTCTCTTTTTTAACTTCGCTAACTTGCTAAATGTTTCACAAAACAACAGTTTAGTATTATAAAAATAGTAACAATATATAAATGTGTTCCCGAGGGGTTTAAGCTGAATTTAAAAGCAGAGAGCTACATAAGAGCTAAAGTAATTGAAGTAATAAATACATTTTGACATAGCTCATTGTATCCACTCGTATAGATATAAAGCAATGCCCTGCTTTAAAATAAAAAATATATAACATAACATAAATAAAATAGCACAAGGGTTGAACTGATTCCACTGCCACTTTCGCACAGAATTGAATGGATCAATTATTTATTGCCAAAAGAAAAAAAAGTGTTATTATTTATGGACTTCATTGCTTTAAAAACAGTACAGTCTGCACTATCAGCACATTCCTCACCAAACCTTCTCATAGACATGGACTTGCACATACCAAGGCACACCCACAAGACTGCACACATACACACACACACACACTCCCTTTTCTGTGCGTCGTGACTCCGATGATGCTGACACACGTGGACCTGCCTCTGTCAAAGATGTGTAACCACGGCAACTACAGAAATCAAGGCGTCATGGCAACAAGCCAAGAAGTAACACACACACACACATACACATGCACGCTCAAGTCCAATTTACAGCACGTGTACATATACAGTACACGCACCTACACATTTCAAAGCCTCCTTTACAGAATACACAGTCACACCAACACACACCTCAGGTCTGAGAGTTTTTTACACACACACACACACATACGCACACATACCTGAAGAGCGAGGGGTTTCCAGCGAGTGTTCTTGAGCAGGCCGGAGGTGGAGCTGAGTGCGTTCTGAGGCCGTTTCTTCAGCGTGAGGATGACCCCACTCGGATCTTCACGGAGAGAATTCACCAGATTCTTTAACTGCCACCCAACCTGAGAGATACAGAGAGAGGCAGTGTGTTGGAGTGGCACAGAAAAATCTATTCGCTGATAACAAGGCTGAAAAAACAAGGCAGATAGAACCAAGTTGCACACATCGTTTACACAGATGTAGAGATGTACTGCCAATAGCAAATGACTCTCTGGAGCACATAAACGTGAACCTGTTGAGGGGTTAACGCCTCACAGTACTGAGCTGTTAAACAGTGGAACTATGTTCTCTGCAATGATTTGTCTCTATTTAGTACTTTTTAGATGAGTTACAGACATGAGAATAAGGTAGGGGGTCATCGAACATCCCGAGCTCACTGATTATCTTTTCGCTTAACTAAACAGAAATCCTCACAGCAATGCTCCAAAGTACTGGAGAAAACTTTCCATGAAGGGTAAAGAAAGTTACTCATACAAAAGCAACCCTTGTAAATGTTTATTGTTGCAGTAAATGTTTCAGAATGTGACATTCTATTTTAAAAATCAAAAAGCGCACTTGTGTTTCACTTGTAAGGCTAAAACTCAAAAAAATATCAGTCACATAAGTATTCCATTCTAGACTTTACAGCATTTTGCTATCGTGTATCAGCTTCTATTTTACACAAGTGTCCTGCCTTGTTAAATTCATTAGACTTTTACCTCCAACTTGCGCTCACCCCGAACCATTTCCTGTTTCGTTATCAGTAACTAACCACATAAAAGCGCATGCATGAACAGGGATTTATTCAGCGGCTCAGGAAGAGACAGTGACTCTCAAAGGCCTGCCCACTGTTATGCCCACCAAATCCCACTATAGCCTAGTGCCAGGTGGCCATTTCATCCTGGTTGGCTGGCCAATTTGTGTCGTTCTTGGATAATCCTGTGAGTACAATAAATAATCCCCCACAAAACCACATGATCCACCGGGACTTTTATGTCGTGTCTGACTGCAGACAATTCTATTTTTTTACGAGCTGAGAGACTGTAGGCTTAAAGCCTGTTCCTGCATGTGAGAGAGCTGAGTATTTAACAAGCCTTCACTGGAGGGTTAGGGGAGAATAATGGATAGCATGCACTGAATGATTCACATCTCATATCTGTCTTATTCTCCTCCTTATCTTTCTGTTGATTCCTCTTTTACTTTTTTAGCTTTGTAATAAATAATCACTGTCTGTAAGAGCAGTCACAGACACACCAGTAACAGATTTCATTTGCTATCATTTGTTCATTTATCTTCTTTTTCTAAAGTCAGTGATATGGTGGGGTTGGATTCTAACCAGATACACTGTGTACAAAACAAGAATACATCCTGAGCAGGGCAACACAGACATTTTTTTCACTCACACCTTGAGGCATTTTAGCATAGCTACAGTAATCCACCTACCAGAGAACACTCCGAAATCCCCACAGACCGTGTGCAAAGAACAAACCCACAACCTCAACTCCACAAGCTTGATTAAAATTTACAGCTGAAAAATCTTCTAGAGGAATGTTCCATGGTCTTATGATACAAAGACGTTTAGAAGAGTAAATGCCAGTTCCTGCATCTGTGCTAAATCTATGCCATAGCCTGTGCATACCCTGGCAGATGGCAAAAATTACTGTTCAGAACCAGTTTGAAACCAACCCCAATTCTGGCCCAAATGCTCAACTTACATCCAGGCACATGAGCTGCATGTGCCAACACTCTAGGTACCATGTATATTACAGCAAACGGCCTGAGCCACATGTGCCAACACTCCGGTTAACAAGTATAATATGGGAATTTGCCTGATCTGCTTTTGCCAACTGCTTGCCGAGTATACATAACATTACAGGCCCACTATCTTAACTTGTCTGTTTTAGATGTTTGGAGACAAACCAATTAAAGGTGAAATACTCCATGAGTAAGACCTAGGCCTGTCAGTGAACAGTTTAACTTTAGGAGTAAAGAAGCTGTAAAATTAGGTGATGTCAAGCCACCTTATTAAATACGAGGGGTGGGGGCACGGGCATCACAGTGGAGGTGCAATAGAGCTTCTGAGCTATACAAGGAGGAGGGGTATCCCATAGTGAGAAACTTAAACAAATGCTTGAAAGAAAATCACATTCAGCCCAGTTGTGCATGGTCGAAACTGAGTCTCAGACGATGCTTCCAGCCAAGTTTGGGCTTATTCTTCATACTTTCTAGGCTATGTGTAATCACATTACCTACAGCAGAGCCTTTGCCATAGTCTGATATGCACCTCCCCAAAATGTGACTTTGATTACTACATTAAGCATTGTTTTCCTGTTTTTGCATTTAAGCCCCTTGTGATGCCTTCACCTTCTGTGTTGGAAGAGCAATTTCCGAGTGATGCAGACAATGCAATGCAAACGTATAAACACCCACAATAGTGTAGGACTAATACAAGCTACACATGCCTGCACAAAATGTCAAGTTTGGGTCAAGAAAGCAACACATTCAGTTAAAATTTGCCAATCCTACCATTGGTGGTCAGATTACCAAACCAGCAATTTTGTCAACCAAAAAATGGTCCTATGACTGTATGTATGAATGATGCAAAGCTTGCACATTATCAGTAAAAGTAATCCAGTAATGTTCAGGTTCTTATTCTGGGGTTTAAGTTACTTCTCTTTTCCTGCCAGCCACTGTTCAAAATCAAGGGCACAAATGTCGAATGAGGCAATGACACTCTGCTGATCTGACACAGGCCTTGCAACTCAGGTATTTTTATAACAACCCCTTTCTCACCTGCGTACACCCTCCATGCATCTGAACACTGAGAAAGTTCCACAGTACTAGGACTGTGCATTGACATGATCCCTCCAATATGTTACATATCACAATCTTTAGTAAAATATTAATAAAAATCAATAGTATGCTTTTGAGAATTGTTGCAGTATTGGAAAACATAATGTTGTGGTACTTAAATATATCAATATTTTTTTACTGCCCATCCATTACTGCTGCAGGTCTGGCTTTCGCTGATTAAAAAACCTTCTGTACCTGCATGAAGAAGAGCACTCTAACAAGGTAGTCAGTCACTACCCATCTTGTGTGATAAGTGCAAGCAGACTGTTACCCATAGCAACAGTGAACCAATGAGGGATATCTGTAGAATGACAGATCGCCCCTTCAATATAAAAAATGAAACAAGAACATGCATGTGACAAAAGTAAATACAAAGGCAAGTTGGGAACATGCTATCAACCTGTGATTGTTCAGAAAGAGGATGGAGAGAGGGGAGAGAACTTTGAGCTGGAGTTCCGATGGCTTCAGCTTGTGGTAGGAAGCCAGTCCCCCCTCTCTGATAAATTAAGCCAAAAAGGAGAGATAACAGATTTTAAAAAGAGGAGTGCAAAGACTTTTCGGGTTATATTTTAGTGTAGCTTGATTTATATACCTTGTGCGTCTCGAAACGTGCACAAAGGCATGTACTAATTCTGTTAATTAATCATGTGTTTGTTTTGGGCGTAACGTGAAACTTGCCTTTCCCTTTAAGAGCCTGGTGCACTCTGACTTTAGCGGATTGGTATTTTAATGGCGCAGCACTTCTGTGCAGCAGAGGAAACTGACCTGCTCGCTCACAGTGTGGTCATTACAATAATATTTTTTTTTTAGTATACTGTTTGTTTTTGATGTGTATGTGAATGTCTGATGAAGAACTGTTGTCTAGGTTGCTTTCAGAGAGTGCAGCACCTGTGTTTTCCGCTGCCAACATAGAAATACGCCAGACATTTACCTGAACACTCCTTGCTTCCAGACCACCACTCTTATCATTGTAGATATATTCGTACACTCTGTCTGTCTTTTAGTGGTGCAGGCGTAAGGTGTGAAAAACAAAAAAAAGACTGTTCAATGGTTGTAAGATAGCAATGAGCATTGGGACGTGCCTTGCACAGGGGGTTAGATAGGACCCTTAATTTCCATGTGAACATGGTAGAGATGGTATTTAAAGGACATTAGAAATAACAGGAGGGGCTTAAGGCATGTCTTCCTTCCAAAATATTGTTATAATATAACATCCCTTATGCTAAGCAGTTAAAAAAATATGTGCCTATCAAAAGCTATGACAGACCCAGAGGATGCTGTTAACACTCTTTATCCAGTCTAAAGTCAGTAAGTTGTCATTTTGTATTTTTTGTCATTTTTTAAAAAATGAAGTATTTTCAGTATTGCTATAGGCTGACTTAAATACTTAATTAAATCGTAGCTTAATTACTTTAAATATAAGTAAAAGTTAAAATGTTATTCCTATTTTAGATCATTCATATTCATCATGAAATTTTGATACAATGTAAAGAACACCTGGCAGATTCAATTGTTTTCAGATAAAAATAATCTCCTGTTTGTCTACTTGTTTGTTGTGGCAGGATGGTAATCGGTCCAACATGGGATGGTTTTCCCTGCACTTTTTTTTCTATTCAGCTCGTTCTGTGGTGTTGTGTAACACTGCAGTGTTGTCAGTGTATTGATTAAATAAGTGCGTGAAAGGAGGGGTGAGAAAGTGAGAGATAGAGAAAGATTTAGAGTGTAAAGAAAGAACCAAAACCAGGAGATAAAAGAAAACATAAAGCAGAAAGAGCGAAAAAATTAAGCAAGAGAGTAAGCAAGAGTGGGGGAACCAGCACATAGTTCCTCTCTCACACACACGACTGAGTCCATTTTCTAATCGATGGCAGTACAACACCTCGGGGCATTGTGGGTAAATGGGGTCGCACATTTGTGCGCTGCTGCAGGCCGGCAGCTTTGCGAGAACGGACTCTCATTTTCCATCCGATCGCGCGGCTAAGAATAGCAGCAATCACTTTATCGGAATCAGTTTAAAAGCTTTGCTTTGGGGCTCACCCATATGTGAAGGCACTGTTTATTTTTCACAAGTGTGGCGATGACAGTCTGAATAAAGCTGAATTTTTACTCCTGTTTCTGGCTGGTTTGTATTTATTTGAACCTTACTTTATTTTTTACTGCAGTTTAGAATAGTGTATTAATACAAAATTCAGTATTAGTATTTTATTGGCCAATCAGATCAAAGCTTATACTTCTAAAATTTTCAGTTAATTTTGGCATGTTAAAGCATAAGGGGTGTGATTGCTGTTACTAGGCATGGTCAGATCAGATTAAGTAATTTAGAATCAGAGCAGATCCAGAATTTGATTCTAGCTCTTTTATTCCCAATCCAGTTTAGAAACTTTTTACCATAGTGTTCCTATAGCATCCTCAAGGCACCATTGCATACATTACTGCCCAGCAAAGGACACTGAGGAGAGTTCTCAGATATTAAATTAAAGAGTAACTAATGCTAACACGCTAACTAACGATAAAAGTCTCTGTACAGCAGCAAATTGGATCTAAGAGGAATGTACAATACATTAAAGTGAATACATTCCCTGGATGTCTATACAAATATTTATACAAAGCACATGTCTAAATGAAATTATTTGTTGTTTAAGAAGAAAAAAACAGTTCCTCTATGTGTAAATATTCTAGAAAGAGAACCAGGACAAACAGCACTACATACAAAGAGATACCAAGCACACATACATCTACAGACTAATACGCACCACAGTCTGATGGTTCACTTGAATGACCTCATCACCTGCATGAATCTTCTTACACAGGTCAGCAGGAGACTGCAGGGAGAGAGAGAGAGAGAGAGAGAGAGAGAGAGAGAGAGAGAGAGGTGAGTTAATCATATACTTATTATTCTTATTACAAAATTGCGAGCAGAACATTAAACTTACATTCTCTGTAGTGCCTGTTATAACATGGAGACCATCATAGGTGGACTTAATATACATCCCCTGGGAGGGAGAGAAAGAAAAAGAGAGAATATTGTAAGTACTGTACTGTTTTAGCAATAATGCCATTTGTATTTTTTTATTTCACATAAACTGTATTTTTGAAAAAGTTACATTATTATCATTTACTTACTAGGCCTTCATTGGGCATGACATTGGTCAGGTGAACGACCTCCAGGTGGGCAGACTGCGAAACCAACGAATCAGACGACAGAGATATGATGTGTTCACAGATACCAGATAGAGTCTTACACTATGAAAGGAAGAGTGAAAGAAATATGATGAACATTAGAAGTGTACATGTCTGGCCTCATTACAATTCAATTCTTGATTTAGAATAAAGCATGAGCAATTTTTTTCAATGATTTACATAACTATATTAATCCAAAGGGGTTCAGAAAAAGGGAATGGACTTTTTACAATAAGGTGATTTTTTATTACTTTTCTGACTGAGTTGGTAGGGGTGTTATAATATACAATGAATAATGCTGAAGCAGTTCTGGTTTTACATTTATTTATACGTTTTGAGACTTTTGTTGACATCACAAAGGCCACTAACTAAAATGACATTACAAAGGTCCCTAACTAGAGAAGCTGTTCTGAAGACATCGCAATGGCATAAAACAATAAAAGCTCCTCTGATGACATCATAAAAGCTGCTAACAAGAGTAGCTGTTCTGATGACATCGCAATGGCATAAAACAATGAAACCTCCTATGATGACATCATAATGGCACCTAACTCAGCAGGTTACTCTGAGGATCTCCAAATACTTCATAACTAGAGAATCTGCACTCATAAGATCACAGCAATCTACAACTGTGGAGGCAGCTCTGATGAAATCACAATTACACCTAAAAAAGACAGCTCTGATGACTCACCACAGTGGTCTGTAACTCAGTACTGACTCATTATCAGTCATTCAAGGTGAAACCATCAATAAGAGCATTCACAGTGAGCAGGTGAGTCCGAACATACATACATACACGCAAGCAATATGCTGACAAGATATTTTGTTGCATAGGTCTGTGTGTGTGTGTGTGTGTGCGCGTGCATGCGTGTGTGTGTGTGCATGTGTTTGTCTGTCTATAGAGATACTCACCACATGTAGTATCTTGTTTTCTGTTTCATACACAGTACAGTCCTGAAACACATGAATTATTATTTTTAGATGGATGGATGGATGAGTGGATAGATAGATAGATAGATAGATAGATAGATAGATAGATAGATAGATAGATAGATAGATAGATAGATAGATAGATAGATAGATAGATAGATAGATAGATAGATAGATAGTATTTTACATGTTATTGTATATTTTAAATACAATATATTTATTTAGCTATAAGTGAAAGCTATAAGAATGTTTTATGCAAAACAAAACACTGGCACACACAAAACAATTTCACAAAACTTTTACTAAATTACAACTTGTAATACTTTTACTAAATTTTACTACAAACATGAGCGTGGTCTAATAAGGGCATTAAAAAGATATTTAACGTATCAAGTTTCACTATTCTATTTTTACACACTATAACCATGCATTTAATTGCTGACAAACCAGGAACTTGCAAATGCACACACACAGCACTCAAAACACACACAAAGAAACATACATCCACACAAAAACATGCCCATGAACACAAACATGCTCGCACACACACCTGTTGTACTATGGTGGTTAACTCGAGACAGAGTTGGACAATGTTGTTCTTCAGTACCGAATATTCAGTCACACTGACAAACGGTGACCTGAAAACGAAACACACACATGCAAACACACACACACACACACACACACATACACACAAACAGACAGGTACAGTAGGTGAGGGTTCTTATTAAGCAGATGTATGCACACAATCGTAAAACAATTAAATGAAAGATATAATTATACAGATTTTTACTGATAACGCACAGAAATATTAAGGAACTAGGAAATATTGCAATACTGTTGTTGAAATTACTGTTATTGTATATTTATATTATGTGTTATTTAGAAAATGTGTAGTATTTGTCTTGTAATAAATAGCAGCAACTAAACATTTTATTGTAGTTTC
This sequence comes from Astyanax mexicanus, assembly GCF_023375975.1. Classification (NCBI taxonomy): domain Eukaryota; kingdom Metazoa; phylum Chordata; class Actinopteri; order Characiformes; family Acestrorhamphidae; genus Astyanax; species Astyanax mexicanus. The sequence goes on from NC_064408.1 coordinate 34,540,271, forward strand.
TAAGCTATTTGATAAGACACTAATTTGATAAGACAAAAAGCTATTTAGCAAATTTACATTTATTGCTTTGTTATGAATATGGTTTACGGATTTATTCAAAGTTACTGAATTATTAAAAACAAAATTACAGTAATTAAATAATTAATTATAGGCACAAATTAATGTACAGTAAATATTAATATTCATAGCAAAATACTGAAATTTAATTAAACAATAAGCTTAAAAGCTAAAAAGTTAAAAGTGTCAACTAGTTTTTCAAGAGCTGTGCTGGTGACTTCTAACCCACTGCCCCGGACTTTCTGAGATAACCAAGCACTGTGGCCTTTAGCATCGTTAAGTGTGCAGTCAATGCACATCAATACTGTAAATTCTGTCATTCAGTTCTGCTGTGCATCAGGGGAAACTGCTTAACAAGGTAATGTAGTTCAATCCAATTTGGTTTAATACAGTTTAGCTCACTTCACATTATCTAAAAAATGCATTACTTCATCATTATTGTGATTGAGAAAACCTGTGCAATATAACAATTATATATTATATATTTGATTTAATTAATTCGATTCTATTTTTAATGTTTTTTTGCATATATTTAATTCACCTCAGTTCAGTTATGTGGTACATTTGGTCTGTACTGGGTCAGTTTACCTGTCCAGCCAGGCTAGTAAGTTCTTTGCTGCTCCTATTAGATCAACCACAGATGTGAGGAAGTCATTGGGTAGTCGTCGTGACACTCGACCATCATAGTGACCCCCACGGCGACGGCCAGTGATGAAGTTCTGAAGGTTCTTGGCTGAAGCGTTGAGTTTATGGGAGAGAGAGCGGAGATTCTCTGTCTCGAGACCATAGTTCTGAAATACAATACAAGTCTGAGTTCATCAAGAGGTTAATAAAGAACACCAGTGTGTGTGTGTGTGTGTGTGGGTGGGTGGGTGGGGGGTGTATGTGTGTGTGCAATACTAGATGCAATCTAAAGGTGGCGATTCAACTGCATTAATTTTGAAACATTAGAATTGACTGGTATTGATTTTACTGTAAGTACCAGTAGTTTTGTACTGATGTGGACAAATCGTGTTTTAATATATTTTTAATGTAAATATAGACATAATAAAACATAGAAATTGGGAATAAATCCACCTGCCCTACAAACCAAATGTGAAAATCATTAATTATGTACTACTGTATGGATTTTATAAGAAATGTGTGGAGAAAGTAAACCTCTCAGCCTGTTTACATTAAACATAAAAATACAAAAAACTTTGGGTGCATGGTTTATACCCTGTCACGCTGAATGTCATTTGACATGGGACTCATTGATGTTTGGGTTTGACTTTTACCATGTCCCATATATTGAATGTGGATATGATGCCAGAATCGCTTTTCTGTTTGCAAGGACAATTCCACAATAGTCCTCACTAGTCACACTGCGCTGTCCACCGTGGGTGGTAATGTCTTGTATCTGGTACACACCTAAAGCTGTCAGAAATGGAATGCCCTATCTATCTGGATCCTGCTATCAGGCTTTACTTAACTCTGATCATTCATTTCTCCTTGCCATGAGCACACTGGCCAGTGTTCAACCTCACTCACAACTTATACAGGTGTGTGTGTGCTCCCATGCTGTTCCCTGAGGTAACACTTGTAATAAACTTAGCTACTGGTATCCCATTACTTTTGACATGTCAGTATTTTGTTTTCCCCAGTGAACATTCTGTCTTCTGACTGCATCTAAAATTTGTTTTTTTTAGTACCATTGGAATGGTTGTGATTATGTTCACGTGTGTGTGTGTTTGTGTGTTTTCCTTACTAATTTAAGAACAACCGCTGTAATATCCTTCTCCACAGCAACACAATTATTGTTGTCTTAGCAACCCAAAACACTGTCTCTCGTAATTAGTGTAGTAGTCTATCTTCTAATATTTTATTGATTTTTTTCCATTCAGAATCTCTCTCTCTCTCTCTCTCTCTCTCTCTCTCTCTCTCTCTCTTTCTCTCACCTCCCCCTCTCTTTTTCTCATTCTGTCTGTCTCTGTCCAGAATCTGCACTTTTCTTTAGTAGATGGATTCACTTGCAGCCAATAGAAATGTGTAAAAACAAACACACACACACACACACACGCACACCACATTTTCAGGCTGTTTTTCTTGTGTGGTTCCTGCTGAGTGCTAATCACAGAGTGCGAAGTAAAGCGATTAGTTTCTGTGGTGTCATTAATGCAAAGCAAACACGTCATTTAGCTGTCTCTCAAAAACATTCAAACAAACACACACACAAATTTATTTATATTTATTCACTGCATGTAATTTTACTGTTTTTATTCATATAAAAAACTGTTTATCAGCAGATTTTTGTAGAAAATGACCATAATGTGCTGCACTATGACCAGAATGAAGCTCTAATTACATTGACATACGAAATGAACCATTTATTAACTACCTCACATTAACACATGCAAACATAACACAAGCACACACTCACCAGTGCACAGAGCAGGTCCACTGCCTCCAGAATGAGCTCCTGATGACCTATTCGAGTGACCCCCAGCTCCTCCAGCTCTTGATGGGTGATGTGCAGGAGCTGCTCCCCTGAAATCCTTTCTCTCTCAAACGTCCGAACATACTGCAGCAAACAGTCATCCAGACCTGACAGAAACAGAGAGATTTTATATGTTAGAGTTCTATTAAAAAAGGTCATCGAAATCTAAGATAAAAAAGAACAAAATGATTTTGCAGGTTTATATTAGATTTTCTTCACCACGCAATATCGTATTTTTTGCATTTAATCAATGAACGTCTATTTACATACACAAGGCGCACCTGATTATATGGCGCATTTAAAGCGGCACTTGTTAGGAACAGGGGTGTCGGCATGTTTCCTAGGGCTGCAACGATTAGTCAATATAATCGACATTGTCGATTATTTAAAATTGTCGACTACAAATTTAATTGACGACTACTTGTTAATTTGTTAACAGTACCACATTACACAAAGTGCTGGGGACAGAAGCACAATAGTAGATGGGTAAATGTCTCACTCACACAGTTCACACTCAACTTAGTGCCCAAGTGCCCAACTACATCAGATTATTACACATTTACTCACTAAATATCAGTACTTTTTTTTTTTGTAACCTCTCTGAAATCAACTTTTGCAATTTGGGATGTCTGCAGTAATGTTGAAATCTTTATTTCATTTAACTTTATGAGTAAAGGGTAAAAATGAACTTAATCCACTTAATATGAACTTAAAGCTATTTTTTGCAATTTTTGGCTGAATATTTTTAATTAGCAAATATTTGGCGTATCCCTACAATTATGCTATAGATGGTTTTGTCATCTAAACAGTCACTCCATATTACCATATTTTTCACACTATAAGGTGCACTTAAAATACTTTAATTTTCCCCAAAATCACCAGGTCTCTGCCCTACAATTGTATGTTTTCCACTGGATCCAACTGATCAGCTACTTAACTACACATTAGAATGTTAAACATTATATATCATGATACTATACGATACATAGTTATAAAGAAAGAGTTTTAGTAAAGTTTCTCTAGTGCACTACTGCATTAAGCACTTGCTCTTTCGCCATTCAAAGGTGCTAGCGCTAGCGGTTAGCTGCTAATGCTAATGCTTCTGCACCCAGCCTTAGTAGAAATCTGGAAATCTAAGCTTACTGTAAATAAATGAAAGTGATTTACTCACCCAAGGAAACAGTTTTCAGGAAAGAAATGTGTATAGATTAGCATCCAATGCTTTTTTGACTTAATTTTTTTTTTTTTTTTACAGTTTTGTTTACTAAGGCGCTTCTCCCAGAGGTAACACCCTTGTTCCTTACTAGTTTTATGCAATGCACCTTATAATCTGGTGTGAAAATAGACCAGAAACTAGACATTCATTGAAAGTGTGCCAGAATACAATTACATCATTGCTTTGAACCATAAGCCAATCTTTGCCCCAAAAAAAAAACACTGTTACTGCAATTAAAGAAGCATGAACTGATATTTTTGAAGATGGCAGCCTCACATGGTCTGTCACATTGTGTGTTGGTTGTGCACATTAGCACCACACATATTCAATGTACTGTACGCTCAAAAATGGTAGGGACAGTTTAGCACTTGTTGCTGTAACACGTGGAACCCTCTAGTGGAAGTTTTCAGTAATACACATAGTCCGTAGTCTAGATTCTAGAATGTGAACATTGCAATCCCAACACAGCCAGATGGCCAAACAGCAAGTATATGTGTAGCCCAAATACAAACAAAGTAATACAAATACAATGCACAGCCATTCTACATACAGCTGTACACACATGCATTAAATAATGTACTAGTACCAAAGCTATCATATTTTGAGTAAGACTATATTCTTCTCCTTCTGATTTTTTTGACCAAAAAATAAATGCAATAAAAGGTATAATTTTTACTCTGGTTCATGCTCATGCAAATCACCACTATCATAAACCAAATTGTTCCAAACCAGTGAAGGAAAAGTTTTTTTTTCTTCCTGTGAACATTTCCCCAGAATCCCTGGATTGCCTGGATGCTCTGAATTATGAGCATGTTTAGCAGTCGAAGTGCAAATAATGCTACAATAATGCTGTGCTAAGAACAATAAAACAGAACACCTACTCCTCAAAGCTGCCCAAGCCAGTGAGCTGCAGTGTTCGCTTACACATAGTAACATCATAATTATTCATAATTATTTTACTCCAACTTAAGCTTTGACTTAACAGCTCCAGAACATCCACCTTAATGTTTTTGCTTTTGTTATATGCTCATTGTCACTGTCTAACTAGAAAATGTATGTTTTCCCTACTCATGAGATTGTCGTCCAGGATTTCCCTATGTTTTGCTGCATTCATTTTACCATCTACCTTCACAAGGCCTTCAGGGCCTGCTGCCAAGTCGCATCCTTAAAGCATAATCCTGCCAACATCACAATACTACTATTTTACCTAACACATGTGCATTCTGTGTTTGTCTTGCATGCACTGCTGGAATCACTCTCATTTCCCACTGGGGTGTATTAAGTCTTATCTTTTCTGACCTTACCTCATCTAGGCTATAGGGAGCTTCTGAAAGTGCCCTTACAATGGGACTGAAAGGAGCTAAATAAAATAAATACATATTTAATTTATTACTGGTATAATAACTATGTGTGGCTTTTGCCATGCAGGAATTGTTGTGATGTACATGAGCCAGTAAAAAAAAACGTGCCACCATATTTTTTAATCAAATGGTTTTGGGCAGTAGTATGCCAATATTTTGGCAACAGAGTGAATATGAATGTTACAGATCAAGTGTTTCTTTCCTGATAATAATTATTAGTCATTTAAACATTACTACAGCAGAAAAACTTGACACTGGCATATTATATTTTATCTCTGAAATGCAAAAATATGCAACCTGTATAGGACAAAAGAGTTTTATAAGTTTAAACTTGTACCCCAATTATTCCAAGCCCAGGGGTCAATCACAAAGACACAAGCATTTCTGTGATAGATGTACAAAGCATGTGGTTTTACAATATACCCCAAATTTTGCATTACACATATCATTTGAATATCATCGCTGTCCAATGAAAAACTTGTACTGTATCTCCAAAACAGCAATGTTAAAGCAATGTAAAGCTGCTTTATGACAACTTTTGTTGTAAAAACCGCTACGTACATGAAATTTATTGAAAAGAGAAAGATAAAACCTTCTTAACTTAACCTTCTTTTACATAAGTCAATGTAAAAAGAGTTTATTTCAAGTAAAATCAAAAGATATCTATTGCTCTATTGGTCCCTTCTTCAAGAAATATTTTGAAACAAAGGACAGTTTTTGTGTTCAAATTATGTAGTAAATTACAAATTGAAAAAAATGGAGACACTTGTTTTTCATTGAACAGTCAAATAATTCAATCAAATAAACAAATAATTTTGCTGATTTACTGAAAGGACACTCTCTGTCAGCATTCATTCCATGCACCTTGACCTGGTAAGGCCCATCAGTATTGCTGTGTTATATTTGAACTGGGAAGTCGGAATTTTCAAGTTCCTATCTATCTATATATATACTGCATAACGTATTCTCAAATGATGTTGCTAGCAATGCTAACCTGACACAATGCTAACAACAATAGCGAGCTGTTTAGATGTGATATAATTTTCAGGTTATACATTGGAGGAAAATGAAATGGAGCATACATGTGTGTATTCCAGTCAAGAGAAGGAAGTGTCCACCAAATGACTGGTCTTTTAAAACCACCATTCCACATACAAACAGACAGAACATTGTAGAAAAACTAACAAGAAAAAAAAGCAGGTGTACTTCAAAAAGAAAACAATGAACTTCATAATAAAAATAATTGCCTAGCTTTTCAACCACCACATAATGTTACACTGACTGGGAAGCACCCTCTAGAAAATGTGCTAAAATAGTGATAAAATGCTCTGCAGTGTGTTCAGTGGAGTGCAGCAGTGCTCTATCTGCTTATTGCTCTGTTCTTACCATGACCAATTCCACAGCAGTGGAGAGTGCAGTGGAATTTCTCTTCCTGCGCTGATGTGTGACAATGGGAATTTTTCATTTTCTCAACATTCACCAGAAATCCAACTGCACAGTACTGCACACACACACACACACACACACACGTACACACCGACACACATGCACACATAAATGTATGCACACACTGACTAAATACAGCTCAGATCAAAGACTCCAGCCGTATGCCCACATCTGTGGCGTGTGCGTCCTTCAGTTTAATTGCCACTTACTCTCAAGGCTGCTTCCATTCTATTAGCATGCGCCAGCTATCATGGCTTCCTAGCAACATTTTCCTAGGGATGGCGCTGTAAGCCTCATGCTATGGGAATATAAAGTCTTTTATTTCCTTAAACATGCGCACGCGCACACACACACACAAACACACACATACACACACATATGTACATATATATACTGCGGCTCAAACCCTTATATGACAACAACTGCAACATCTGCTGCTGGTGAGTCTAAGCTAAATTAATTTCTAAAAAAGGATTATTCTGAAGCACAAGACCATTGGTTTCCCCGAAATGTCAGTGTCAGAGATTTTGTACTAAATATGTTGGAATATGAGGCGCCACATGCTACATAGCTAAAAATCCACCAAAACCTTACAGTTCAAGTTCAACCAATAGGGAATTAGCAAAGTTAACCATTCACTAGCAGAGAACAACACAGAACATAAATACAAATGTAAGAAAACAACATGCACTGTAAAAAAAAAAACTGTAGTTTTTACAGGAAAACGCTGGCAGCTGTGGTTACCAGAGTTTTCCTGTTAAAATTACAGACGATAAGTAAATAACTCTACTGAAAAAAAATGTAAATTAATTTACAGTGATTGAAATCACTGCTAAATTACAATAATAATCTGTCAAGTTTACACAAATTAAATGTTAATTTTGCATAGCAGTGTTCTACATAAAAATACCCTTTCCTGTATTTTTTACCTCTAACAAATGTCTTTAGGCAAAAAGTTCAGCAACACTAAAACAGCATGGCTAAAATCCACAAATAGAAGAATTTTGCACTTAAACATCCCACAGTGAAAGAAGGGAATAGCTAACAGTCCACTGTTATAAGATCAGCACTTCTGTAAAGTGTAACAATCTGAGCTAAAAATATATTAATAAGAGACGAGCCTAGGCATTCACAAATAGTTTAATGCTATTGTGTGAAAACTATACAGTTCTATAAATAGGAGAGCAAAATGGCTAAAAATCATAACATATTAGTCCATTATGGGGCTCAAAAGTATTATGTTCACTTTTACTTACTTGTGTGGGACCAAAATGTGAAACTTAGAGAACTACTGCAGCTCATTTACCTGGTATATAGTCTTACTGTGATGTTTAAATTAATATATTAATATTAATACATTTTTGACAGTTTGTGTTTTGCACTTCACTAAATTTCCTAATATATTGCTGTTGTCCATGTTATTCATACATTTTAATCATTTTAATCACTTTAATCATACATTTAAGTCTTGTTCTCCAGACAGTAGACCTTTTCTTGCTGTTGGAAAAATTAGAAGCCCATAAACGAATTAATGTATAATACTGTTATGAATCAGAGAGTTAATAAGACAGAAGCACATTCATAAACAGTATTTATCAGTTAAATAAAGGATTTTGGTGGCCACAAATACTTCTATTCACAAGAATTTATTAGACTTATAATGTATAAGAAATGTGCTTTCATGCATTATATTTAATATATATTATATATATTCTTCTCTTAAAGCATATCTATGAAGTAATAAATAAAATACTCAACATGCATTGATGTTATATCAATACAATCTGATTTATTTTATACAATGACTATGTTGGAGTAATGGTATAAACTGTATAAAGATATTCAAATACTGTTTTGTTAATATACATTTCAGTGCCTTTAAATATGTAATTAAAGCCATATGTGGGTACTCTTCAAGGTAAAGTGAGAGTAGATAAAGTTATGTATCATGTATATTACTGTATATTATGTATCATGATATCACAATTTATCCCAATATGATAAAATAATGTCACATTTCCGTACATGGAACTGCTTCAGAGAGAGACACACAAAGCGAGGGAAAGAGAGAAATAGTGATTGACTGCAGCATAAAAAATGGCCCAAGGTAAAAACACAAATATTATTTGGACAGGTCCCAAAGAACTGAGTATCATATCAAAATCAAATTAGAGTTACAGCATAAATTATGATTGTGATAAACATGTACATAAGGGGAGCACCACAATTTCTTCACTTCAGCCACAGTGTATCAGGCTTTTGGGTATTGCATGTTTGCAGTAGGAATTTAGCAAGTTGAAACAGGGGAAACCCCAACCATATTCGCCCCCCCCTTACCCCTGAAGTACTGAGAGAAAGGGACTGAAAGCTGCTGCACTGAACTGCGCTCAGATCAGCCACTGAAGGTAAGCGTCTCACAGCCTCCCACTGAGACAGATGAGTCACACGCAGAGGAAACCCTTCACAGTATCACACACACACACACACACACACACAGGAAGACACGTGCCATCAGACTCGGGGGGATGTACTGGCTCAAACACTCAAACCATCATCATCATCACAGGGAGACACATTGTCCCCACACATGAATCGCTTGCTACTGTATTTTATGCACTCCAGTCAAACACATGTGGGCGATCTTTCCATTGTGTTTTTGGTTTTATTTTAGTACTTGAAAATAAAATTCTTGGTAATATTTAATGAGTTTATTAAAAGAGAAATATTGTAAAAATGTATTTACTTATTTACTTATCTGCCTCTTACAGCAAATAAAGGTTCCCAACCACACAAGGGTTGCAGTGGTAACAGGTTTTACTGTACAGCATTACATGAAAATACATGGCTTAGTTACCATACCATGTATGTTTGTTCATTATTTATTTAAAAAAAAAAAGCGCAAACGAACAGAGAATCCCTAAAATGTGCCGAGGTCATCTGTTAGCCACCATTGTGGCTAAACCACTCTAGTACTGCAAAGACTGGCTGCTGTGTCTGTTAGCACCATATCTTTAACCTGACTGTTAGCATCATGGCTAACCTACTAATCTAGGCGTTGTAATACAGATTTAGAATAACATGCAGAAAAGATATAGGCCTATAGCTAATAGCAGGATTTCTCTATTAAACCAGAATGGTCCCCTTACCCTGTCAACTATCCAACTATCATCTTGTAATCCAGATTGGAAAAACAATTAGTTAGCATTGCAGCTAACACGCTCCAAGCCTCCAATTCTGGTAATGTGTTAGGATCATTGAACTACTGTCATATTAATACTGTGAAAATGCAATACACAAGTACACTTAATAACCACACTGTTAACCCACTATTCATCTGCACTTAAATAAATTAAGCCTGTTTTATGTAAAAAAAAATGGATATTTTCAAACATTAATCAACTATTTTGAGTTAAGTGAACATGTGTGTTCTTTTCCAATGGCTTCTGGCACAACCTATTTGCAGTGTGTAGTGATTCCCCAAGGGCAACCTTAGGTAAACTTGTACATCATATATTATATTTAACTGCTTGGCCTCTGTGTTAAGAAAAAGCATCATTTTCTGTGTTAGCTGTGCTTTCAGTACTGTTCACTCTATCGCATTTTCTTGTTTCATCTACTTTTCTATGAGTATAAAAATTTACTTAAATGAAATTAAAGAGAAGACTTAATACAAATATTTAAATTATATTCACCTGACCATCACAATTAAAGTAGAATTATTATGCAAAGCAATTGATATATACTAAGAATTATATACTATCACATATTTTGTTCTGTGTTCTGGTTAAGTTGGTGGAAATTACATTAATTATGTAATTCTTACTAAAAGCAACGTATTATAATTTAGTTATTACTAATTTTAGTAAATAAAATATATAAGTTTGGGAAAATCAATTATAAAAATTATATTACATTCACTTAAAATTTCTTAGGTAAACGGTTACAACTAAAGTTCTGAGTTTAGTTAACTTACTGGGTTTTACAGTGCACAATTACAAGTGCATCTGTTAGTCTAGTATGTAATGCCTAATATTTGGTGACAAAAAAGTGGTGCTTATTCAGTCAGTCAGTTGGTTTATAAACACAGCTTGTCTAGTTCCTGTGAAAAAGTACTGCCAAAAGAATTTGACACAAATAAAGGAGCAGATAAACATGAACCTATTGGCATCATGCCTAATGGTAAAGCTGTAAAACAGTGTCATACATTGCTGTTTAACTTATAGCAAAAGCTGGCAGCTGTGGTTGTTGGAACTTTACTGTAAAAAAACATAATAGCAGCCAACACTAAAATGTAGCACCTTTTCAAGTCTGTTTAATTCAACTTTTTGTCTTTGTACTAATACAGGGTTGTGCAATGTAATAGAAAAATGTCTGGCTAAAACTCTCTGGTGCAGAGACAATAGACAAGACAAGACAAGGACAATGTACACAAGAACAGTACTGCAGGTCAGAGGTAAAAATAAAATACAAAATACATTAAATAAGAAATGCAGCATAGATGTTGTTGTATATATATATATATATATATATATATATATATATATATATATATATATATATATATATATATATGATCATCAGTATTCAGGTGCACAAAGGAGGTATATTATCTATTTACAGTGAAATAAAAACACTACCACTACACTACTATCTGTGCTGTTTTTTATGTTTAATATAAATAAATATACACAATATGGACAAATGTATTAATACCTTATTCACTGTTTTACAATATATGGGGTAATTATGTATGGGGTAATGTATCCTAGAAATGTTTATCTTACATTTGTTTGTAAAAGTAAATGTGTCTATTGTCCAGGGAAATCTTACTTCTCGATTTAGCATTCAGCAACCACAGCATTAGTGAAGTCAGGATGTTGGATGATCCCCAACTCGTTCCAAAAGTACTGGATGGAGCACAATATAGTTTTATTTTTTTTTCTAGTAAATTCTGGCCGCTGTGGTTCCCAGAGATGCACTACCATATTTTAAACGGTTTGGCAGCAAACCCGAAAGTCCTAACTTGGTGTCTCAAATACCTGATGTTTTCCTTCCAACAGTATAGGAGCACAGTTTTCACTTTTACTGTATAACATTATTTACTTTTTAACAATAAATATAATAAAAATAAATAAAAATAAAAAAAGTATAAAATATTAATATCGCAGTGCACAGGCATTTTCAAACAATCTGCTCAAACACATCCTCAACCAGACCCTATATGGGTCCATACACAATTTTGAAAGCCATGTGAAGAAAGAGAAGGTCCTCAGGATGCTTTCATGAAACACTACAGAAAGATACATCAGCCTGGATGAGCAGAACAGCATAGTCTAGACTGGGTGAGTTGTGCATTATTGGTGTTAGTTATAGGCAATACATTTTCTTTAAAAAAAAGTTTAAAATTTTGTAACTCTACAGTAATAGTTCAAAATTCTGGTACTTTGGAGAAGTAGTTCTGAATTCAGAATTCAGAATAGCATAGACTGTATGAGCCACTGTATTATTGGTGTCAGTCAAGTGATATTTTTTCTTAATGCTGAATTTAGGAAATTTGGTTTAGAATTCAGGACCTTAATTTTTTTAAATTCAGCAACTGTAGAGTAAACATTCAGAACAATGGAACTCTACAGTAGTAGCAGTAGTAGACTAGGTGAGCTGTTGTATTATTGGTGTCAGTTAGGCATTTATTTTTCTTAACATTTAAACTGAATTCTGTAGTAAACATACAGAATTCTGGACTAATTTTTTCAGAATTCTAGAACTCTATAGTAATTGTTCAAAAGTCTTTTAATTCTACAACTCCAATAATAGTAGTTCAGTATTCTAAAAAAAGTCAAGACAAAAAGTTCAGTCCTCTGAACGTCAAGAACAGGGGTGGATTAGATGGATCGACTGGGACAGGTTAGTGGTTTGGAGATTAACTCTGTAGCGCTCCAGGAGCAGGGTTAGTAACCCCTTGACAAGACAAGTAGTTACGAATTTTTGAACACTGGAGTAGTCGTTTAGAATAGAGTTCTGGAGTTCTAGAGTAACTCTAGTGTAAAAGTTTTTCTAAAAGTTTAGAAATCTGCAACTTCCAATTGATAGTTTGGAATTCTAAAACTCTGGAATAATAGTTAAGAATGCTGGAGCTCTAGAATAAAAGCTGACATTGCTAAAACCCTAGAGTAACAGTTTAGAGTTCTAGCTCTTCCCATTTCAGAGCAACTGTATCTAACGCTGCCAACTATAAAAGCTTCTATTATACTAAGATTGTAGCCTTCACCTAGAAATTGTTCTGTATGGAGAACAAATACTGTACATAAAAATAAAGATGGTTTTACAAAAAGACAAATCTCTACTGCCCTAGAGTCTAATAACAAAGCTCACATATTTAGATGCTCATGGATTTGATTTACCGGAAATGAACTGTTGGTTGTTAATCACATGATATTCTTTTAACTGAAAGGCCTATTTACATTTACACATCTGTTGAACAAAACTGGACAAAAGAATCACCCACTGAAAGGTTCTCCATGAAACTAAAATCAGTTCTTTTATGTCTCCTTACTTCAAAGACCCTATTTTGGCAAGAGTGTATAATATTGAATTCATATGTGCATATGTTAAATTGCAGTGTTCTCGTAGTGTAGCCCAGCTGGACTGATGGTGCTGCATGAACACTACAGATGTTAATTCAGTGCTGGGAGTTCTCATACTTTCTGTACATATATAGATGTATAACCAATAGTGACCTAATGTGAGCAGCTTCTGTTGTACAGTTACAAAATATAAATGTAAAAGATCATTTTTTATGGCCTTACTGCTGCCAGAACATTCAATATAATATAACCAGAAAATAACCACAGTAACATATGTATACATTTGTATACATTATACAGTAACAATCACTATAAAATAAAGACTCTAACACCAAGACATAAACAACACATGCAACTATTTTGTGAAAGAAGTGGGCTGTTCTTATATGGGGCCTGCAAATGAAAATAAAACTTGCTAATATGAAAAAATAATAAGAAAATATACAGAACCTCACCAAAATGTCTGCTAGAACACAAAATAAACCACAAAATAATTTAACAAAAGCTACCAACACTACTTCTAAAAGTCCTTTCTTTTTAACTAAACTGAAACTGCAAACTAACACAAAAAGCATCATGGGAGAACTGCTTTGTCATCATACTTTTAAATCACAAAATAAAGCAGGACTTTTTTTTGACGAAATGTAAAACAGAAAAGGCCAGGGGTTTTCCTGCATATTTTTTGCAGCTATAAACTGAAGTAATCTATATAATACAGTACATAAAGTAATATATCTAAATAACAATAACAATTTTGTGTAAAATGACAGACAATGTTGATCATTTTTATTTAAAAAAAAGCAAGCTGTCATAAATAGATCATTCATATCTGGGGGATTGTAGTCTTCACCTCAAGATTGTTCTGTATAGAGGACTAATACTATATTCATAAAATAAAGGTTGTTGAATGATAAAAGGTTTCTTTTCTTTACTAAAAGTGCCCTAAAACATCCAGTCAATCTAAAAAATGTTTCTTAGAAAATCAGAACAAGAGTGCTACTAAAAGTAATAAAAGTTTTAAATTAAATATAAATCTTAAACAAAACTCAAAAACTCACAAAATACACAAAATACAGCTCTGGAAAAACTTCAGTTCCACTTCAGTTTCTGAAACAGTTTCTCTTATTTTTCTATTTATAGGTATATGTTTAAGTATAATTAACATTGTTATTTTATTCTATAACCTACAGATAACATTTCTCCAAAATTCCAAATAAAAATATTGTCATTTAGAGCATTTATTGTCAGAAAAATTGTGAAATAACAAAAAAGATGCTTGGCATGTTCTACTCCAACAGTCTTACAGACTGCTTTTGGACAACTTGGTTTGGTAGATTGTGATCATCGATCGCAATTTGGTAAAATCAAAGAAATTCATCATTTTTAAGTGGTCTCTTTTTTCCAGAGCTGTATAACATTTGCTACTTTTTAAGAGAGATAGAAAAGAAGAGAGAATATATAATTTTATTTTATTTTCTTGCAGTGAAAAACTATATTTGACAGTGATATAACTGCACAAAAACGACAATTATTTAGCATACAATTACAGCAAATGTTGCACATTTTGCAAACAATGAATAAAGAATTGCCAGCTAAAAGCTGTTAAAACAGATCAGTCATATATGTCACTTATTCAAAATCAGATGAATATACATTTTAATACACAGTGTATTCTTGATATTTTAAGGTGATTTTCCAGGGAAAGATTGTACAGTCGGGGAGGTGGTAGAGTAAAATGTGTGGAGGGAAGCTGTTTGAATTAAAACCTCAGCACTGTCTGGCGCTGTCTGTCCGGACTGTCTGTCCGGACTAAGTCTCGTGTCATAACGGCCCCACCGGACCCGCGCGGCCTAACGCCAAAGTAGAAGCTCGCGACCAGCCGCTTTCTTATAGGGAACACGAGCACGAGCTCTGGCGGGTTACGACACCGACTTTTAGGGCTGGTGTGTGTGTGTGCACGCGCGCGCGTGAGGAGGTCTCGCACTCCGCTGCTTCCCCACAGACGCCGTCATCATCATCATCGTCTTCGCGCACTAGCGCGCTTGCTCGCGCCGACTACACGGACACTCCGTTCCGCAGCGCGAGGAGAACAGCATACATGGCGGCGGCGGCGCTGTCCGTGGTGCTGGAACAGCACCTTGTGCGCGCGCCTGCATATATTGTATATGTGTGTGCATTCATATCTATGTGCGCGCGCATGCGTTTGCTTCGTTTAATGGCATGAGATCACCGTTTTGTTGCACACCTCCAACACACGCACACACACATACACACACACAGGAGCACGCACACCACCTCTGGAGCGGCGCGTGCAGCAGCTCTCAACATCATACACACCCCACCGCGCGCGATCAATACAGCACGCGCCTCATTCTGATCTAACCAGACAAGCCAATACCCCCCTTCCACCCCCCCTCCCCTGACAAAAAATACCCCCCAATAAAGCCCCCCAGCCCCATCGCCGCATGTAACACTCCCCACCCCACACACTTACCCTTCATCCACTCCAGCACCTGCCGCGGGCTCCATTTGCTGATGGGCTCCATCACCAGCGCCATGGCCGCGCGCCTTCAGCGTCCACGCAGATCATCCGACACCCAGAGGAGCACTCAGGTGGGCGTGGGGGGTGCGAGGGGATGGCAGTCAGAAGGGTAACAGAGAATGGGGTATTAGAGGGGTGTGCTGCCCCTCACGGTCCGAGGCAAAAACAGAGCACGTGCAGCTCCGTTACGGCGCGTCCCGCGGAAGGACTGCGACGAAGAGACACGCACGCGCGCCCGCGCACAGCTCAGCTCAGCCCCGCCCCCTTCACGCCCCCCCTCCATACACACACTGTTAAAGAGCAAGAAGGACGAGAGCAGAATCCCCCCCAACAAACACACACACACACACATACACACAAGCATAACCACATAACACTACCTCTCTGTCTCTATTTCCCTCTCCATATACCTTTCTCTCTCTCTCTATCTCTCTCTCTACCTTTCTTTCTGTGTCTCCTTTTCTCTCCCCCACTTCTTTCTTTCTCTATCTCCCTCTCTTTAATTATTTCTGTCTTTCTTTTTCATTCTGTTTCTCTCTTTCTTCCTCTTTCTCCTCCCTCTCTGTATTACTCTCTTTGTTCTTTCTTTTATCTCTCTTTCTTTCTTTCTTTCTCTCTCTCTATTTCTTTTTCTGTCTCCCTCTCTTTATTTCCATTTCTATCTCTCTCCCTTTTTAGGTGTGTGTGGGGTTGGTTAGTCAAAATATAACGGATAATACTACAACTACAAAATAATACACAGTAGCAGTTTTATTAAATGACATAGCCTCGCTTTCTCTCTCTCTCTCTTTTTTTCTGTATATCTCCATCTCTTTCTATAGATGTATATGGTTCTTTCTCTATCTCTTTCACATTTAAATTCACTAAGCATTGTTAGCAAATATACATTCTAAACATTAAGCAATAGCAAAAAACAACAAATGGAATTTGATATTATTATTAAAAAGTAGCAATTCGAAAGCAAACAAGAATATCTAAGCTAATAAAGTCATAACATTTTTTAAATGAAATAAAGTTCTCTTTCTCTCTCTCTCTCTCTCTCTCTCTCTCCCCCCCTCTCTCTCTCTCTCTCTCTCTCTCTCTCTCTCTCTCTCCAGTGCTCCCTTGATTGAGTGGTTTAGTTTCAGCTTTAACTGATTTTTTGTTTATTTATTTGCAATGACGTCACTGCTGCACATATCTACGATGCACATTCACACTCACAGCTGCAGGATCTGTGAAAAGCAGGTCACACCATAACAGAGAGAGAGAGAGAGAGGGAGAGAGAGAGAGAAAGAGAGAGTGAGAGAAAGAGAGAGAGAACAAGAAGAAAGAGGGAAAGATAGAAGAAAAGACTGATTAAAAGTGATTGAAAAAAGTATAAAGGGCAACAAATATAGAGAGATAATAGAGAAAGGGGTCAGAGAGAGAGAATAAAGGAATAAATGCTCTTTCTTAATATCTCTCTCTCTCTCTCTCTCTCTCTCTCTCTCTCTCTCTCTCTCTATTTCTCTCTCTCGCTGTTCTGTTGGTGTTCAGTGTGACTCTAAGCCCTCAAAATCTGGAGAGGTAATGGACACTGGGATAATTCCAAGGAGTCTGTGTGTGTCTGCCAGTATATTTGTGCGTGTTCGTGTGTGTGTGTGTGTGAGAGAGAGAGAGAGAGAGAGAGAGAGAGAGAGAAGCTCCATCTGGTGTTATGTCTGATTTCATACTGCAAGGCTAAAGTGCCTGTTTAGATGCCCACTGAGTGGTTACAAGGGTGTGAAGTAGCCTCTGGCACTGGTCTCTCTCTCTCTATCTCTCTCTCTGTAACACACAAAAACACACACTGTTAATCCTGTGTGTCCTGTGTGTAGTGCACAGGGTTTGACAAGTGTCAGCACACACACACACACACACACACACACTCATGAAACGGGCCTCACACACATTATGGATTAATTTATACACTGTCATGTGTTCCTGCACCTCCTCCTGTGACGTTGGCAACACGTCATGACACAGTAGCCCCCGGCCCTCTGGAGACAGCCAGAATCACTGGATCAGTGTTTTATCATAGAGATCAAAATAGTGGAGCTGATTTACAGTTCATTACTTTTCCTTCCTTTTAAATCATCACACAGCTCCTCTTCTCAGTAATACACCCATGGGCTGCTGTGCATACAGTTCTGATTATTATTAATTTGATGGAACTTATGCTGTATTTTTATGTCCACGTGAGGAGAAAGTCTCTATCCTGGCTGCTTCACACTAGTCTATAACACAACAGCAATGACATTCCTAATGTGGTGACATTGAGTGCAGCCCTCAGCATTGCCAGCAGGGGGAGACAACACACGCTGTTTTCTGACCGCAGCTTCTCTCACTGAAACGCAGGTGGCAGCGCTAATTAAACCCAGGTCTGTAACAGTGTACAGAGAGAGCCCGCTCACCTGAAGTGTACACTAGTTGAAGTACTCCCTTTAGACCTTCTCAAAAAGTACAAAAAGATATTTGTCTTTAAATATCCTAAAGCATAGAAAGTAAACAGGTCAGGTTTAATGTACAGCTCTGGAAAAAAATAAAATGTAAAATGAACATTGTTGTTTTATTCTATAAACTACACATTTCTCTCAAATTCCAAAAATAAATATTGGCATTTAGAGCGTTTATTTGCAGAAAATGAGAAATGGCTGAAATAGCAAAAAAAATGAGTTTTCAGACCTCAAGGTTTTAAGAGATCAGAAATTAATATTTAGTGGAATAACCCCAGTTTTTAATCACAGTTTTTATGCATCTTGGTATGTTTTCCTCCACCAGTCTTAATGCTTTTGAATAACTTTATGCCACTGCTGGTGCAAAAATTCAAGCAGTTTAGCTTAGTTTGATGGCTTTTGATAATCCATCGTCCTCTTGATTATATTCCAGAGGTTTTCAATTTGGTGAAATCAAAGAAACTCATCATTTTTAAATGTTTTTTTTTTTTTTCCCAGAGCTGAAACATGACTTTTGTATCTGCTGCATAATGGTTTTAGTTTTTACAACATGGTCAACATTTACTCGGAATAAACATATTATTAAAATAGAAGAACAAAACATTTGTACATTTTATACAGATTTCTTCAAATGTGATTTGGAAAATAGGTTTTTACCAGACCCAGAAGAAGCAAGGCGAATTGTGAATTTTTTAGGACCTGATCAGGATTTAAACCATCGATCTCCCTATCATAGTGGCAACGCTTCAGACCGCTGGACCGCATGGTACCCTAGAAAGTAACATCAGTCATTTCACACTTTTTGCTTAAGTTACACATTTAACTTGAACAAACTAAAGGGTAAACACATGTTTAAACAACTTTTCCTTTATATATTGCATTTTTTTTACACTGTTGCACTTACAAGGAACAGTAGGTTTGCACTTGTTAGCTGGGTTTCTAACAGGTTAAATCAACTTTAAAATTAACCCTGGTTGGTGAGCTTTTTTTTTTCGCACTTTTTTGTTTTGATATATTCGTTTTTTGCACACATAAGCCAAAAGTAACAACAGAACTGTACTTTGCATACAATAGCGGAGTCACAAGTAAGATATTCCATCACTAATGCATTGAAAGGTCAGAATTTTTTCATTTGTGATTTTTTTACATTAATTAAATGTTATGGTTTAATATGTATTGTTTGTATTGAAAAGTACTTGAATTAAATATGTATATCTTGTTTGAATTTTAGTGGACTTAAACTAAAGTCACCTAAAACAAAATAATACATGTAACGAAACACAAAAAAGTACAAATTACATTTACTCTATTTCTGTCAACCATTGATCAGAACTGATAAAGTAAGAATTTAAAAGCCGTAAGAAACGCTGCTTATTCACACAGGATTCTGAGGAGGAAGGCACCCAGTCATGTCTGGAATAAAGTTTGGAATCAAAATGCTAACAGCTAATGACAACTTTTTTTTTTTTTTTAAAGGGACCTCCATCACTACACTGCCCTCTTAGTGAAACTCTGTGGGCAGCACACCAGCATATCTTGTGTTTCAGACAAAGTCTATATCTACTGATTTCAAAGGAAGTGGTTGCATTTGTGATATACCCGTCACACAGTCTAGTCACACCACTGTGACTTAGGTTCCTCTTTTGTGACAACTCAGTCTAATTTAGGAAGAAAGGACTGAAAGACTGGTGGTGGGAGTAGGTTTAGAAAGGGTGACCATATATTAAGAGTGTGTTTGTAGGGGGTGGAGTTAAACCATTATGTTAATAAACATTAAAAAGTAAGCACACATTATTTACCAAGATTACTCAGTGATCATGGATAATATAAAATAATCCCCATGTGTGTTAGTAAAAAAGCCCAAAAAAAAAAAACACACAAAATGAGTTCACTTTGCCACTGTTTATGTGACATTTTAATCCCATGAACAATATAAAAACAAAATAAAACAAATAAAACAAAAAGTCAGTTGGCATAAAAAATCCTAGTGTGTGTGTTAACACACAGTGGTATATAAAGTACACAAACCATTTTCAACTAAGCAAACGGGTAATAGACTTATGGGTAATTATGTTTCAGCTGGCAGCAAGTTATTTGGCCAGGCAGTGTATATGAATATTTCTAGATTACCATTTTAATGTTTTTTTTTGTTGTTCTTACATAAATGAAAAACAGGGGTGTTCAGTTTTTTTACACCTAAATAGTAACAAACAGCACCATTTAGACAATATACAAACTTATATTAATGCAACATGAAGTTTAGGAATAGCAAGCAGTTTCTTCAACCTTCTAAGCAGTTTTACACTAAACACGGTACAAAAATAAAAATGCAAAAGTACAAAAATTGCTGCCACAAAGTGTTCCTTACAGGTTTCTGACAGCCCCTGAACAAGCCCCTCTACTCCTCTGGCAGCTTTAATTAGCCCATTTTGAAAATTGAATTATTCATTATTTAAATGAATTCCATTCCAAACCAATGGTTTATATTTTATGAAATGGTACAATGTCTCACTATTAATAGTCTATTGTAAAAATAAAATGGAAGATTTGTAAATCAATGCTTTGCCTTTTTTATTTACATTGATTAAGCATAACATTGTGACCACCTCTTTGCTTCTCAACCCATTATCCACGTTTCAGCACCACGGCAGTGCTGAGAATGATCCACCTCCCATACTGGGAGGTTGAAGCTACAATAAAAATATATACATTTATTATATTACTTATTTTGTTTATTTAAATAACAAAGAATAAGCAAACATTAGATACAAATAATACAAAGTAAACCCACAGCTTCCCCTCAAATAAAACATGTAGAGGAAAAAAAAAAACACACAGAAATACAAGCATGACAAAAGATTAATTTCCAGAGCCCAGCATTGGGTTACTATGTAACAGAACACAACCTGTCTTAAAATGACCCAGTATCTCACTTTAATGCAAATAATTTTTTTTTCAGGCTGGATCATAAGTGTTACTCGGATATATGGTGTTTTTATTTATTTGATGTTGGTTTTCTTTTTTTAATAACAACCTACTTAGGTTTGGTAGGAGGCCAAACATTTGTGTAATATTAAGTCGTAAAACATTTAGATTTTATTAAAATTGAATTAATAATGCAAAGTACAAGAAACATTCCCATTTGCTACAGCAAGAGCCTCTAGAAAGGCTTTGGGCTTGATGTTGTAAACCGGGGGATTTTAAACTTTAGCTATGTGATCAGAATATCTCATGACGCCTCCTTCACAAAAAAATGACTGTCAGTACTGCATTCTAAAAATAAGAGAAAAATATTGTTCCACATGTGGTTTAGGAGGGCTTAAGAAATCTAGATACTTTTCATTCTATTTTCTAATTTTCTTTTTGTTTTATGTTGAGACGTTTCTGAAGTTTCTGGAGTCAGGCGTTTCTGCACATGTTTAAAGCAACCTTGGATGTGTAGACTTCAAGATGATGCGCATGTAAAAAAGCCTGGAACCAGAAACCTCAAAAGCACCAGTGAGATTAGGCACTGATGTTGGACGATTAGTTACAAAATCCCAACTCATCTCAAAGTGTACTAGATAGTTGTCTTTCACTTCACAGAATGCAGCACCACTGCTCCAAAATGCTGGGGGATCTATACCCCTCCAGCTGATGTTTGGCACTGGGTTTAATGTGCCTTTGGCTCATGTGAGGCTACAGGGGTACAGAAGAACCTCCTGTTCTATTGGTCAGCGCTTTGCTATTAACATCGTTCAAGCTGTGTGTACATTTGATCTAAACATAACTGTTTATGCATTGTGTGTGTATAGCTGAATTCACTATTTAGAGAGCCTGTCTGGATACTGTTAGACTTGCTAAAAGATAAAAAATTTTGAGGAGTAGATTTTTATAGCTTCAATATTATACGTAAATCGAGGATGTTTAAGAATAACCAATCAGAAATTAATACAACCCATTTTGTACAGACACTGTTTCATATTTGACACTAATTTAATGCTGGCTCTGGGTGTGTTAAAGAGTTTTCCTCTTGAGGGTAAGAAATTTGCAGCACAGGTGAACTAAAGTGAGAAGTGGGCGGAGCCGAACAGGTGCTCAGGTATCGTACACTGCTGTGGGAGGAGTTCGAGTCCATTCTGTCCCCCTGATTGGTCGTCTGGTTGTCAGATGTGCTGAGGTTGGAAGGCACAAGTGCTGGAACAACACTAGCAGTTAGCGAGGAAGAGGCACACCGGGCCAGACTGTCTTGCATGTGCTGGCGATACACCTCCATTAGCTGGTTCTCCAGATAGCCATTTAGCATTGAGTTGGTAAGCCTGGGCTCTGAACCTGGGCCTTTCATGCTCTCAATCACCAGGTAGCCCTCATCAGGCTTAGACTGGGAATCAGTTTCCTTTCCAGTCTCCTCTATTACATCTAGGGACGCAAGGTCTTGAGATTGTAGGAAAGGGCCCTGGGATTGGGACAAGAGGTGTACTGGGTTATGTGGGTGGTGGGGATCCCTCAGGGTATCCCAAGCTAGCTGTAGATCAGGGTAGGCCTTGTAGAAGCTTGGGCAGCTCCCAGAGATGTAGAGCTCCATGCCCCAGTGATCCTCCACACTGCAGCTGGGGACGGCAAGGGCCATGCTAGGTGTTGAAGTTAGGTGAGGCCCAGATTTCTCTCGGCTTTCAAGACGACCAACTAACCAAGAAAAAAAAACATACTTTAGAGAAAATGCTTATTAATGAACATGTTCAACCATTTAAAACCCAGGAAAAGTGAAAAATATTTTCTTCTAATCTTTACTAGCAAAAGCGGCCAAACTAAGATCAGCATAGGCACCAATATGCAGAACTTCTCGCACAGCAAATTCACCACATTAAATTTTTGGTAATGAGTTCATGGGTTGAAATCGTCTGCATTAAATGGTTTATTTTTCCAAATGGCACTACAATATTAATTTGGTCAAGGGATTCATTTGTAATTTGGTCCCCTATAAGTGCCCTGTAAGAATAGTCATGGTATGGCAAGGGCTATGATAACAATACAACAATAACTTTGCACCGATCATTTTATCACTATTTGACCACTTAAATATGTTTAATTGCTATTAGTCCCAACAAATGACAATTTGTCCTGTAAGTGTAGATTTTCAACTGAGAAAGTGCACTTTTATTATATAACAATTTACAATTCCAAATAATGACACTACCAGAGCTCATCCTAGTTTGTTGCTGAGGTGAGCATGAGCTACAATGGTTCACTTTAACCTCTAATATTCTGCATACACCAGTAAAGATTAAACAATATTTGGACTTCACTTTATCACTTTATTCTTACATCATAATTGCTAGAGGCCAGACAACTTGACTACAGATTGGGTACTCCACGTAATACAGACTGTTTGTTTCAGCCAAGGCTCTTAGTCTCTTTCTAGGTGTGACCCCACCTCTTTACCATGCATCAGAGGAAAGTTTTAAAAACTGATTTTTAACTAGCAGACAGTTCTGTTATGTCTCAGTAGCTAATTCAGCTGCCCTATGTGGTTAAATAATTGTATCAATAATTTGGCATTTTCTTAGCTTTAAGGAGACTAAGGCCCCGTCCACACGAAGCCGGATATTTTTTAAAAACTGAGGTTTTTGTCTCCGTTTTTAAAAATATCTTCGTTCACACGAGCAGAGTTTTTTTTTAGAAATATCCCCGTCCACACAGAAACGCCATACCACTCAAAAACGCTGAAATGAACAGCGATTCTCTCGACATTTCGACGTTTTCTCGTCATTCCTTAGCAAAAACTACATTATTTTTTAACTGTCCCACTATTTTTTTTTTACCGTTCGCGGTAAGGTTTGTAACTTACCTTCGGTAAGGAGGATAAAAAAAACTGCAAGCAGCGCATTTTAGTAACGTTACCTCCGCTGTGTAAAATATTGTGAGAGTTACATTAAATTAAACTGTGTACATTCTATTAATCCACACATTGCAGAGAGAACAGAACCAGTCCAGGTGCTGTCCCTGTTTCAGGTTTTACGGTCACTGGTTTACAAGGGCGTAGGAGCGGGCTTGATATTGGGGGGGACACATTTGCCAATATGAACCCAAGCCCACCCTATAGTTTCCTAGAACAACATTTGTGGAAATTACTTTTAATTAAAAGTAAATTATTATTATAAGGTGATTTCACAACCTAAACATGTTACTCCACGTTACAGTTACTGTTATTAGAAAAAATTATGCATGCAATGTCTGAATTATATACATATGACAAAAATGATCAGTTATCACTTAATATTTAAAATAATACAGATTTTGTTATTATTATTATTATTATTATTATTATTATTATGTATTGGCATGTCAATTCTGTCGTATATTTACATTTTCTCCTGCGCTTTTTTTCCCTACTGAGAGCTCTACTTAAGATGGTGTCCTTTTATGTAAAAGAATGTAACTTTACATTTCATAGAGATTTTTATAAACGTCAGGATATGTGGTCTTACTGTGAAATACAAATGAACAGAAGTCAGGTTAGATCAGTGTTTCTCAACCCTGTTCTTATATATTCTACTGAATATTAACACTGTTCTGCATATTCTAGAGCTTCCTCTGCTTTAAAGGCATTTTATTAAGTAAGTGGTGGAATGATGTGTTTAATACACTGGATATACATGATTAATTTAGGCTCCATAGGGGGCTAAAGAATTTTAACAGGTAAACTCAGTAAATGACTGTTTATTAGCTGATCAGCTGAATCAGGTGGAAAACACTATTTTAGGGCAGTGATCAGGGTAAAGAAACTGCTTTAAACTACAAACATAAAGTACTGTACTAAATTCTGGCTATCCACTACATGCAGCTTCTAGTTAACTAGTTAGCTAAATTAATTTTCGTTCATTAGAGCTCACAGTAAATCCTGTAATCCTAAATTAATAAACAGTTTGAAAATTAAAGTGATTAGCTGATCAGGTACAGGGCAAGTTGAACATAACATATATAGTTTTTTTTTCTTTAACCTTGACTCTCAATCTAGCTAATTCCAAAGTTAAGCTAACTCACTAACACAGCTGCAGTTTATTAATCACAGTGGGTTTTGATCTGTGTGCTGATTCAGAGACGTGTATTTTTAACCAGCTATCAGAAACATATCATCACAGTTTACTTGGTTAGCCTACCGTTACCTTTCTTTTAGTAAAATCTCCGTATATCCAGATCTGTTTTAAAATCAGCTGAAGCTGCTGCAGCCCGATCCCGCTGCTAAATCTCACAGCGAGGGGGCGGATTTAGTACAGTACTTTATGTTTGTAGTTTAAAGCAGTTTCTTAACCCTGATCACTGCCCTAAAATTGTGTTTTCCACCTGATCAGCTAATAAACAGTCATTTACTGAGTTTACCTGTTAAAATCCTTTAGCCCTCTATGGAGCCTAAATTAATCATGTAAATCCAGCAGTGTATTAGACACATCATACCACCACTTTATTAAATGCCTTTAAAGCAGAAGAAGCTCTAGAATATGCAGAACAGTGTTAATATGGAGTAGAATATGTAAGAACCGGGTTGAGAAATACTGCTGTAACGTGACTTCTGTTCATTTGTAGTTCACAGTAAGACCACATGTCCTGACGTTTATAAAAATCTCTATGCAACGTAAAGTTACATTCTTTTACATAAAAGGACAACATCTTAAGAAGAGCTCTCAGTAGAAAAAAAAATAAAAGCGCAGGAGAAAATGTAAATATATGACAGAATTGACATGCCAATACATAATAATAATAATAATAATAACCAAATCTGTTATATTATTTTAAATATTAGGTGATAACTGATCATTTTTGTTATATGTATATAATTCAGACATTGCATGCATATTTTTTTTCTAACAACAGTAACTGTAACGTGGAGTAACCTGTTTAGGTTGTAAAATCACCTTAAAATAATAATTTACTTTTAATTAAAAGCAATTTCCACAAATGTTGTTCTAGGAAACTATAGGGTGGGCTTGGGTTCATATTGGCAAATGTGTCCCCCCCAATATCAACATGGGTTTATTCGGTGGAAAGAAAGCCTTTCCAGGATTAGGATAAAATGAATGAAAAGGTTCATTTCGTCTCCATAGTAGTGCTGCTATTGTGGTGCTACAGTGCTGCTACTGACTGCAGTCTGCAGAAAGGCGGAGTTAGACATCTAATCCCAGCACAGAACCAGCTTTCCTCAGGCTGGTGAGGAAAGCTGGTTCTGTGCTGGGATTAGAGCTGGAGTCCTTAACACCACTGGCAGAGAGGAGAGCCCTCAGTAAGCTGCTGAACATCATGGACAATGTTCACCACCCTCTGCACAGCACCATCACCAGGCAGAGGAGCTCATTCAGCGGCAGACTGCTGTCCCAGTCCTGCTCCACAGACAGACTCCGAAAGTCTTTTGTTCCTCGGGCCATAAGACTGTTCAACTCCTCTCAGCACAGCAAACTAAAGACTCTGTGAAACTTTTTCATTCCGGCCACTCTGGCCACACCATGGACACACCCCCAGCTATGGACACACTCTCAGACTTGCTGATGCCTAGAACACTTTTTATAGTTCTACCATATTTTGCACTAGTAGTTCATTCACTAGTTAATTCATCTACTGTTTACGTATCTTTTGCACTGTTTACGTATCTTTTGCACTGCTTAATTTAATTTAAATTATTATATAACTGTGTATTTGCACTTTCTGTTTGGCTGACATCAGTTATCCTCACATTATGCACATCAACTGGTGTTCACTGTCTATTGTGTTCAACTGCACTACCTCCATTCTCCATCTCCATTACACACACACACACACGAAGACTGTACATTTACACTGTATATTCTATTTCTTATTTGATTGTATTTATATGTATCTTTATATTTTATATTTTATCTTTTTTAACTTTGTGTATTGTGTAACCTGCTGCTGGATGCCAAGAATTTCCCCCCGGGGATCAATAAAGTATCTATCTATCTATCTATCTATCTATCTATCTATCTATCTATCTATCTATCTATCTATCTATCTATCTATCTATCTATCTATCTATCTATCTATCTATCTATCTATCTATCTATCTATCTATCTATCTATCTATCTATCTATCTATCTATCTATCTATCTATCCAGTGCGTCCAGCTCCGCCCACTTTGTTAGCGTCATTCCGCCCAGAATGTCTTAGAAAAATGTCTTAGCTCCGCCTCTGAACGGAAGTAAACAATGTACAGGGCAGTTAGCGGACTTTAAATGTAATGTGCCGCGTCGTCCGGGGGTGCGTTTCCCAAAAGCGTAGTTGCTAACTACGTGCAGCTGCGACGCAGGTGTTTCCCGAAAGCGTAGTTGGAACTATGGAGGTAACCACGTTAGTAACTTACATAGTGCGAACCTTAGTTAAGCTACTCAGGTGTTTCCCACAACCGTGGTTCCAGCGAACGTTCGCAACTACCGTGGTTCAGCTGCTACAGCTCTAGACCTGTCGTTAGGAGCTTTCCTGATGATTAATGCAGACGATGGACGGTAGGATTCAGAAAGCTGATAAACACATTAACATTGCTACACGAGGATTTAAGAGGTCAAGTGTACCTAATTATTTTTTTTTAATGTTTGTGTTTATTACATTTATTGAGCCACTTCACTTTTACCCATGTGCGCCCAGGGACATTAATGAAATTCAGTACTCAAATGTATTTTGAAAATGTAAGTTAATTGGCCATTTTTAATGTATGTCTTTAACATTTAGCTTTATTTGACATGAATTCAGTGTAATGAAAAGCTAAAATGTAGTTTACAGTCTTGGAAACATGCATGTCAATTATTCAAGCAGGCATCTCTTTAGTAAAGATAACTTGTGCTGTGAACATTTATGAATTAATTAATAATTATTTTTTTTTAAACCCACTGTGCTATATGCACTTTCTGAATAAGGGGGTGAAACTCTAAAATGGCTTTAACGTAAACACCTGTACCTTAAGGACCTTTGAGGGTATATTTCCATTGTTTATACCCAGTGAAACAAATGTATACATACAGTAGGCAAGAATGTGTCTTTTAATAATACATTCATAACAAGAAAAAACGAAGTAAAAAGTGTCTTAAAATAAATAGACACATGTAATAAGCAGGTGTTTTGAATTACCTAATTAATCCTCTGGAGGTAACAGGGCCAGAGAGAGTGTGAATAAAGAAAAGGTATAATTTACCCAATACAACGTGTGTGTTTCTAGGCCTATACAAATGTTATCAATTAGTATTTGTTAAATAATATATTACAGGAAATAAGTAGAAATATGTAGGCTACATTAATAGATATTTAAAAAATTGCCATTATGAAAAAAAAAAAACATTAAGAAAATAAAACCACGACTGGGATTTGAACTAGGCTTCCATCCGGTGTTCTGTCGAGTTTTGCTACCCTGTCAAACCGTACTACCCTAGTGCATATTTAATTTTTAAATAAAAAATTGCTAGAAAAAGTCCCATATTTAAACATGCTTTCGGTAGGATATTTGGAAAGTCTGAATCAAAATATCAGGAGACAGTTTAGAGTTATTAGGGGTGATTATAAGTCTTTTTTTTCATTGCTCATATTATTACTTTAATTATTATTAGCTGTCATTTACCCATTTGTAATACTCTGAAATAATGGCAAGGGGTTTCTGGTTGTTCAATGCCCCCAAAAAAGTACAGAATTACCATAAAAAACAATAAATAAATAAAAAAAAATTCCACGCATGGACACTGGCGTTGGGTCTCGATGGATTGCACAGTTCGACAAAACACCGCCCGCTGCACCGTCGTAGGTGCTCTGCTGAACCACTGAGTAACACACATTTCTCAGGTCTCATATTAATAAGACTCATTCAGAATGGTGATTATTTTATTTTAAAAAATTGCAAAAGCAAATATGTGTATGTTTTTTTTTAAGTAACACTGTCTGTTACAATTAATAATTAATATATAGCAATTATTGTATAAATTTTACTTGCAGTTCATTGTTATTTTATTAATAGTATTGTTGTCCTTTCGTATTCTGGTGATAATTACAATATAAATAGCCTAAATGATACATTAGTAGCATATTTTTGGCATAATATTTTAAAGATTGTGAGTTTTGCAAGTTTCCTGCTGGGAAAGTCTGGCCGAACACATCTGGAAACACCTTAGTTAAGACCACAGTAGTTCAAACCAACATAGTTTAGACCTCTGTGGTACCAACAAAGTACGATGGTTTCGGGAAACGATCGAACTTAAGTTTGTTAGTTAGTTTAACGATGCATCGTACCACGTTAGTTCAATGCTAGGCTCCGTCGTTGTACGGGAAACGCACCCCCGGACGACACTGCACATTATATTTAAAGTCCGCTACCTGCCCTGTACATTGTTTACTTCCGTTCAGAGGCGGAGCTAAGACATGACGCTAGCAAAGTGGGCGGAGCTGGACGCACTGGACTCCACCTTCCTGCAGGCTGCAGTCAAGTACCCTCTCAAAAATAACCGGAAAAGCAGGAAAAATAAGCCATGGGCTGCGTCCAGAAACTTTTGCTACTCCTCCATTCCTACTCCTCCTTTCCTACTCCTCCTCTCCTACCCCGGAAGAAGGCGGAGGAATCGAGGAGAGGAGAGGAGGAGGAGGAATGGAGGGAAGGAGCTTTAATTGGGGAAATGGGACAGCTGATCCCTTTTAGTTAGTATGTTGACTACCGATGAACTGAGCCAATCACAACGCTCACATTTAGCACATGCCGGATACTGCCCAGCCAATCACAGCTTCTGGATAGAGCTCCACATACAAAAATAAAAACGAGAGAGATCAAGCTTCAAAGTGCAGCCTGATTAGCCAGTGATGAAGGTTGCATATGTAAATATTAAATTATTTTAATAGTTAAATATGATTTCATTGAATGTAATAAAACAAAAAACAAATATTAATAAATAATAAATGTAATAATAAATATTATATTTTGCAGACATGTTGAAGTGAAAAAATATTAGATTAAACAGCATCAATGGAACAATACTATCACACAGCTAAATATTCAAATATTCCAATAAAATCCTGCTTACTCCCAGGCGTTTTGGACGCATTTCTCTGGCCAGAGATATATATATCTCATGTTACTAATATGGGATCATTTTTATTGATCATACAGCTTATCTAAACTAAAAATTATATTACAGCTTTACTGGCTGTTTAGATAGATAAGGAACCTAGTTAATTAATATGCTTATGACGTATATTTGTGCGTTCCCTTCTCCATTCCCGCGTGCTCTGTGGGTGTGGATGCAGTGAGGTCATTCAAAAATCCTTAAAAGTCTTCCGGAGTAGGAAGCTTTTATGTTCCCTCCGTTGGAAGCCTCCTACAGGAGAATTTTAAGCGGCTTCTTTCGTCTCCTATGGTATTCGGACAGGCGGTAAGATGGCGTCACAAAATCAGTTTCCGGGTCACGGAGGAGAGGAGGAGGATCGGTAGGAAAAAGGAGACACTTTTGGGGTTTCTGGACGCAGCCACAGATACAGTTGCTTTAGGACAAGCACGTTCAATTGGAGAACATTGAGTTCGCCATTTGAACTAACCTAGAGAACTGTGCCTTAAGTTGCTGCTGCTGGTATAAAAACCACAATAGCAGAACTACTTTGGAGACAAAATGAATCTGTTCATTCATTTTATCCTTATCCTGGAAAGGCTTTCCACCGAATAAACCACCCGCTGAATTTTCAACACGCCAACGTCAGACGCATGTCCTTCTAAAACCAATCATCGTCAAGTTAAGGAAAACGCATGATACGTGATGATGAAAGGATGTAGGAGTATCACACAAAGGTCTTTGGTGCGCTCCCTAAACTGCAGTGTAAAAACAAATAAGCGGACCAAAAATATACAATGTAGCAAACACATGAACCTTGGTTCGGACCACGGTCCGGACTTTCAGCACCCTTAAAAATGCTTAATGTGTTTTTTTTTTTCACTGAAGTATGTTATAAGGACGAATCTTAACGTTGCTTTATGTGCTAAAACAACTAGAAACAAACACCAAACATCTTATTTTTTCACTGTATAATATGATTTATCAGAATCTATAAACAAATCACTATTACCCACATTTCTGATCTGCTGTAAAATCCAAAGAGGCTGTGGAGTAAACAGGCTGGATGAGGGGCTCCAGTAGCAGTAAATTATGTATTTTGAGTTTGCTTGTGTAGCTGGTCTGTCAGTGTATCCAGGGTGGTGTTGGAGCAGTATAATTAAAGCTCATACTGATAGAATTGCGTGTAGAACAGCCAACTCGCCAATATCAGTCATCTCATTTACACTGGTAAAACGTGTTATAGCGTTTAAAGCTGTTTTGTGTAATTCCGCGCTGTTGGGTCAGAGAGGGCAGTTAGTTCATTAGTTGGATCAGCTGGGTGTAAATATGCTTTAAATGGCCAGAGTTCACGTTGTTGCGCCGAAAAGAGTCCCCTCCCATTCGAAAAGACACGCGCAGACTCGCTGTGTGAAGTCAGCATTTTCCGAAACCTCTGTTTTCCACACGAGTTTTCAAAAATCTCCACCTTGGGAGGCGTTTTTGAAAACCTCCATTTTCAGTGACCAAAAAACGCTGTTTTCGGGTGGACGAAGGCCAAAATGGAGACTAAAACCTCAGTTTTCAAAAATACCCTCGTTCATGTGGATGGGGCCTAAAGTGGACTTGCGGGGTGTCCAGAGTACTGAAAGCCAACCAAACACAATGTTTTAGTTGAAAAGAACAACCAAAACCTGAACTGCAGCTTTAGTGGAATTACATCCTTTTTTCCATTGCGCATCAGAAATGGCTCCTTACTTCCTATTTATACATTAAAACCTTTAACCTGTAAAACAATTGGCAACTCAAACTTCCAACATCAGGGTAGGCACATATGACTATAACTTTACCAGGAGCATCAGAAGTGTGTTAAACGTCAGTTAATTTACATTTTTTTAGTACATACATTGAAATGCAATTACACCAATGTCAGTAGCGATTAGCAGTAAGAGAAAGAGATTAGATTGAAGGGAAATTGAGTATTCCTGGACTTTTAGTCATTTTTACATTACCCATAATGCTTACCTCTCATGGCCCGTGGCATCAGGGGTGATTTGGAGGTCATATGAGTCATGGTGGTTTTAGGTAGTGACGCGATGCATGATTGTGTGTTCTGGTCCCGGGGAGAAGTATTTTCAGTACCTTCCTGTGTGTAGTTCATAACATGGAGAGACGCTTCACCAAGCATGATTATATTCTACAGAGAAACACACAAACAGCACATACAAAAATGCCAAAACATGCATACATGATTAGACACACAGAACCGCAGGCAGTACATACATATGCAGAAATATATGAGCATATCACTGCTGTACAAGCAAAAATCATTGTTGTCTGATTTAAGTTTTTTTCTCCATAGTTTTAACCCTGTGGCTGCTCTGTACAAGTGTACATTATTCTGGAAGAACAGACCATAAGAAATGCTCTAAAAGTATTTGAAAAATCTCTTCAATTCGAAGTTAAAAACATGTTTGCCTTCTCCTGTAAAGCCACCATTTTGGAGACACGTTTTCAATTATTCAATTATTTCAATTACATTATATCTGATTAAATGTTTCTTAGCAAGTAAGAACCTTATATTGTTTAACCATCTACCTGATGGGTTAACTATATGCTGAGAAATTCTAAGGTATTACTAATTCATTATTTTATCCACTTGCATTATACCAGCTCCAAACAGACCGAGAATATGCTGCAAGCACCACCATGTTTAACAGTTGGGGATTTAAGACCTGATATGGAGGCCTCATGATGAGCACTTTCATCCTGCCATCACACCTAGTAATAAAATTAGCGACAATAACACCTTAGCAGTATGTGCAGGACATTCTGTAACCACATGTTTCCTCATGGCACGGCTTACAACTGACATGTTTTAGCATGATAATGCTTGTCCACTCAGCAGTATTTTCAGGAATGCCAATTGGTCTGCCCTGTCACCAGCTTTTCCTAATTTTATTTGGTACATTTTTAAAAAGTGACCAAATTTAGACATTCAGCTTTAATTCAAGGAGTTTAGCTAAAGTACTGACCAATTATTGGCACAATAAATCTACCAGAAAGATTGCAGACCAAATTACAAATACAGGCCAAATTAAAGTTGGTACATTCTTAAAATAAAGGAATGCACTGGCGAGCACAACACCACCAAAAAGAAAAGTCAAGCTTGAATCAAATCACTAGCACTCCTGAGGAAGTAAGCATTTGATTGCCATTCTACATTTCAGAGATGCGTTTATAAATGTTAAGTTTAAATTGAACTGATAAAAACATTTAAAACCCTGCTCAGTTGTAGAATAAGCCTTTGGACAGGTGAATGCAAAATTAACTTGCGTATGCAGATGGACAGGAAGTAGCACATGGCAGCCAAAGGAACAGGTTGACTGATGTGTTTATGGATGATATAACTGCTAAGAGAAATAGCAGGATGAATTCTAAAATGGGCACCATACTTTATGCACAGATATAGTCACATGTTGCAAAAGTGATTGTATGGCGCTTCACAATGCAGATTAATAATGACCCAAAACATAAAACCATAAAAGTATACCAAGAGCTTCTTAATGAAAATAAATGAAATGTTCCTAACCAGTAGGGGTAACGAGTAAATCACCTGATCTCAATTCAACTGTCATTTATTAAAGACATAACTGAAGGCAGGAAAACCACAAACACAAGCAGCAACAAATCCGAAACTGCACTGTAACTTTGGTGAAGCAGGCAAACAATTGAAAAAACAACAAAATGTTAAACGAGAAATGCCAATTCTTGCATAAAGCTGCTTTTAAATAGCTACAGTGCAACCAAACATTTGTTGATTTATTAATTCCTTTAAGCCCAGTTCCAAAGGATTAAGATATGGTACAGCCTCACTCTGGAAATGAGTGGGCCAGTTCTGATTGGATGCAAATACCACATATAAAAGAAACAACTTTAACATGGTCACATCTCTGTTTTTTATTATATATATATTCATTTTTATATTTTTTACACACCCGATTAAAAATCACTACACCCAAGATGCTGGTCTCTACCTCAACTACATTCCAGTAGGTCTAATTTCTCTAAACATTACATTAAACACAGTATCCAGTGAGAAGTTTCAGAAACACAGATTTTAGAAAGTCAGATAGTCTTAGATTACGTTAAACATTTACGTGAGTTATGTATGCAGTTTGTAAGAGGAACTGTATTTTTTCAGTATTGGGATCAATAACTGAGAAGTTCAGACACAGTGGCCTATGATACAATATGAATTTTTGAAATACCTTTTATTTATAAAAGACTTTTCCCATAAAAAAAAAAAAAAAACAGTTTTCAAGCCTCAGGCAAAATGCTTGTTTTGGATAATTGGCTTAACTTGGGGAGGGGGGTAAATAAATTGTATTGTTAGTAATTAATATTCTAATGAGAGCAGCATATACATTTATGGATTCAATTACTTTTAAACATTCTAAAACTTCTGTAAAATATACTTGTGAGAAGACTTAATTTAAACATGAACGGTTCAAAAATCTATATTTATATTGGCTTACACTTCAAACAAATTCTAAGAGGTCTATTAAAAGTGTGTCCTGTGACATCCAGGGAATTCTGATGTAACATTATTGACTTCCCTATTTTCTGTAACCGTTAGAATTTCAGTGTATGTTTATTGCACAAAAGAGAGTGAGCAAGGACCAGGAGCGTATTAAACCATTACACAACCACAGCAGATTAAGTTCAAATCTTTGAAACAACAAGAATACATTTGTTCTACGCCTGTGCTCTTCCTCATTTGGCAAAGACTGGGAATTTATACACAAGAACGTTAGAGCCTCAAGATGTTTTGTTATCAATAGCAACGTACACAAACCTTGGAATTACATCAGTACTGACTATAGGTGTAATGTTATGCAAATTCGTACTGAACTGCCACAGTACAGGGGCCACAGTGCAGAACGTGCAGTGACACAGGAAATATACAATATGCACAAAATATTAATGTACAATGTACAAACCCATCAAACATCTGTTTAACCAATATTCTGTCTTTGACATCTTATTTTAACTCAATGAATTGTAATGGACTGAATGAGGTTGATGTGCTCGTGTTGCAGTGTGTGTGTCTGTCTGCATGTGGAAAAATGCTAATGATACACTTTACCGCTTAAAGAAAACACAACAGGCTTTATTGTCTACCTCAAGGGGGCTATTACAATTCTCAAACTAAAAACGGGGTCAAAATTATGTTAAAAATCAAACCATTACTTTTTTTGTACCATTACATCCATAGTACTTATAGATAATTATCAAAAAAATTCTAAGCATTGGACATGTTTTCAGTTTAGCCATATTTAAAGCTAATATTTGACAATGTATCTAGAGTACTGCACTAAAATTTCTATCTACCTTTTTTATTTTATTATTTTTATCTTAATTTATTTAGTTTGCAGTTGTGATCCTACAGCCATAAATATTACAATTATCTGAAATGCTAATGCAGAAGTAGTAATTCCTAAACATACCTACAGATATTCACAAGGAAAACTAGTGCCTAACTATATTTCCATATCATTACATCTCTATTCTTTTTTTACTCATACTCTTTTCTTACAGCGATTGCTCTGGTTTGGTCTTCTGCTTAAAAACATTTTTTCTATAAATATATAAAACTGAATAAATCATTCTGAACTGTAACAGTTATGATGGTCTGAACACTTCACTACACTGTCAGTAATGTACCCCCAACAATTTCTGTTGTCAACTGATCAATTTATTGATTAATCAGTCAGTCGAGTTGAAGTACAGTTAGAATTTTCCACAAGGAATCAGGTTGTCAATAGACGTTATGCAATAACATGTGATCTACTGACTAGTCTATAATGTTAACACAGTGTATACACACACTGGAATCCAACTTACACACTGTTAACACATGCCTGGACTTCAAACTAGAGAGAAAGAAAGTAAGACCTACCAGCTTTTGTGAGACCAGACAGGGTTGTGAATTTCTGCTGGACACAAGTAATCTTTGTTTTTCTTCATTCGGTCAGCATGGTCACTTTCTGATCGTTTATTCAATCTGTCTCCGGAGTCTGTTTCTGCTGTTTCACAAATACAAACTCACACACACAGTCAGATTAAAGCTTCTCTGTTCCAGACCACGTATATAAAGAGGAAGCACATGCAGATTGGCTGTACACAAACGCACACACTGTCTACTTATAACGTCTAAAGCAGAACTAAGAAAAAGAAAGGCCTCACTCACTCACTCGCACACACAAACCCACACCCTCATATGCACACACCTCAGCCACTGTGAAAATCTTTTTGCAGTGGAGCGGAAAGAGAGAGGGGCATGCTTTTTTTTAAACTGTGCTTTAGAGAAAAAGGAAGAAGATAAAATGGTTAAAGCAGCTCCAAATAAAACTGATCCCACTGTCCTGTTGTTTTGTTTCCTGAGGTAATATTGAACCAAGGTAGGCTACGGGTAAGATTAACTATTAAAATAACAGCTGAAGACCAATGCAACCATCCAGATTTGATTGGGCCTGGTGGGACGTAAATTAATGGCAGTACACTGACATACCAAATGTCATTGGACAGAAACTATTTTAATGTCCCTTGACTTTTGCCATGTCCCACAGAAGCGTATGTACTCTACATAGCTTCCAAGTACCCAGAAGCTAAGTCCTGCTTTATTGAACGCAGATGTGATTGCTTGTGTAGGCAATTCTTGACAGAGGCCACCGGTCACGATCATTACCACCCACTACAGTGTCTCCTTTGGGTAGTCATGCACTGATATATTTCTGTTAAACACATGACACTATGGATTGAGCACACTGGACAGTGTAAATACTGCTATATCTCGGCTTTTATCTTAACAGTCTATATAGAATGAGATTATCTTTACATTACTGAAGAAATATGGATGCTAGACAGGGCAGGCGTCCATAAAATGGTGTAAAAGTTTTGCCAGCTAGCATTTCTTAACTATGCATGTCAGTGCCATCAGAATTCTACCAATGAAGTATGGAGCTACTTTTAGTTTGTTAATGGTTTAAAAATAGCATTTTTTTCCAAGAGTAACATTGGGAGCATCGGCTAAAACACTATTTTTCAGAATGCTGTGGGTGAACAGAGGTGGTCTGTTCGCCCAAAGGGTGTACTTATTCCCCAAGGATTTCTCCTTTAAGCAGTTGTAACTGTGCGGTACATGGTGTTAAGGCTTGTGTTAGAAATATATACATTCTAGAGGACCTCCAAAAATTTTTATATCATTACAAAGCTCCTCTATTTTACTAATTCTCTATTTTTACTAAGAACCAGAGTCTGGAGGAAAAGTAGGGAGGCACACAGTCCATGCTGCTTGAGGTCTAGTTTAAAGTTTCCATAATCAGTGACGTTTTGGAGAACCATGTCATCTGCTTGTCAGCACTTCATGCTTCCCTCTGCTGACAACTTTTATGGAGATGTGGATTTCATTTTCCAGCAGGACTTTGCACACTGCCAAAAGTACCAATTGGTCTTATATAATATTCTAATTTTCTGAGACACTGACTTTTGGGTTTTTATTGGTTGTAAGCCATAAGCATCAACAAACAGAAGTAAACGTTTAAAATAGATAATTCTGTGTGTAATACATTTATTTGCGTTTCATATTTTGAACTAATTTAACAGTTACAGAAATTAACTTTTAAATGATATTTAACTTTTTTGATGCACTATTGCATGTATATATAATTTAACTACATTGTTCTAAAAATATTAATAATTTTCCAGAAACTTCGTTCTAAACTAGATATATATTATATTATTACTATATTTGTTTAGAAGGAAACAAAATTCTAACCTCATTTCTATCTTCCCCTCCTTTTTCTTCTCTATCCCATGATGATTTCCATGTTTTTTGTACATTGAACTTCTGTCTTCTATTACTAAATTGCTGTAAGTCTCTTTGGACAAAAGCGTTTGCCAAATGTAATGTAATGTCTTGCTTTGCTTGTTTTATTTGTCTTTTAATAATGCATTTCTTCTTGACTAAATGCTTTTCTTTACTTCAATAAAGTCTCTGAAATTAAACCACTTTGAACTATGTTTGCAGTTTAATCTAAGTAAAAACACGAGTTAAGCTGTAGAAGCACAGAAACCACTTTAAAAACAGAGGCCTTGTGGAGGCACAGCTTCCCTCTGAACCCTGGCGGTTTATTAGGCAACAACCGCTGCAGCGGCCGCCGCCATGATGACAGTCTATCACTTCACTTCACCGGCCTTCCTCTTCCTCCTGCTCTCAGGATCAAACACAGACCTGAGCTAAGCGCGTGCTGCTTTATTTACCACACATCCCGCAGTATAAAGCTCACACTGTGAGTTCAGCGGGTGCGCAGGTTAAACACAGGCTTATTTTGGCCGTTTCGAGCAGAAACACACCGGATCCGCGCAGTTCTTCCTCTTTTTTTCACCTTAGAGAGAGAATATGTCGAGAGGTGAGCGGCCGGGTCTCGCGCTCCTTCTTCTCCTTCTCAGGATTTCGCGCGTAAAAAGCAGCGCGAGCTCGGAGTGGCTCTCGTGCGGCAAACGACGCCGGCCTGTGATTTGCTGAGGGGGACGTCAATCACCGCTTGGTCGCACCCCCTCCCCCCCATTCAACCACTGGTTCTAATGTAGCCCAGCTTCAGTGTTTACTACAGAATTAGTGCATAGCGGACGGTGGGCTGCCTTATCTGTGAACTCTGAGAATCTTTTAACCTGTTAGTTTCGCGTAGAAGGAGAAAAACAGCCTAAAGTCAACATGCCCAAGAGAAAGGTATGTAGAAAAGCTGAGCGCGGCATGCGGATACACTTTTGTCCCTTACAAATCAGTCGTTAAATTAGGAAGCCCTCGAGACAAACGAGGGCATTTTATACAAAACCCGTCGACTTTTTCAGAATCGAACAGCGAGGATCGGAGAGTCGCTATTTTTACGATTTTTCTGACTACTCGCTGTATTTTTCCTGGTCGGCGGCGCGAATAGGGAGCGGTTTTTTCCCCGGGGCAGCGCTTTCTGAAGCTCGGCTGTGGGCAGGAGTGAAATCTCCATGCCCGTGCAGCCGCAGCCATGCTGTACTCCTCTCGCTCCTGTCCATCTCGAAGGCAGCCGCGCGACCAAACCGCGGATTTTAAGTGCGATAGGGAGCGAATGACCCTCAAAAGGTCGCGAAAAAATACGGCGACGACTCTAATCTCAGAAACCGTAGCGATGTCCTTCAGAGGACGTCGCATTAATAAACAATTTTAATATGTTTTCTTTGTTCGCCGCGGACGACGGGCTGCTATGGCGCCTTCTTGCCGCCAGGTGTCGCTGTGGAGACGCGGAGATTGGGTGCCCCTCCCCCTTCGGAGGAGCGGAGTTGATCCTCCGCCGCGAAATGTCTCCGTGCAGAATCGGGGGCACACACACCAAAACGTGCACCGCACTAACACCATATACTGCACCCCCCAAAAAACTCAGACCGCGCAGGGATAGTATACAGAAACTCCGCCTTTATGCACTGAACTCCTGAACTAAACGCTCTGTCTGTTTAAGCAAAAGCGCGGGAGCTCGGCCAGGTGGGTCTGAGTTTGGGACTTATCAGCAGCAGAGCGCGCCCGACCTGTTCACGACTGTACATGGATTAATCACGACTTCATCACCACTTAATCACTACTATAAACGACTTAACCTCGACTTTATAGGACTTAATAAGGACTATACAAGACTTAATCACGACTTTATACGACTTAGTAATTACTGTATACGACGTAACCACAACTGTACACGACTTAATCACGACTTTAAAAACGAATTAAAAACTGTAGCCAAAATTAAAAACACTGCACACATTTAATTAAAAAGACTAAAGTTTCTATGTTAACTCAGGATAACTTCTCCCTCAAACTTTTTTTTTTTTGCTTTTTCAGACAGTAAAAAAAAAACTTACATACATAGATAAAGTGTAGCACAATGCTAGCTTCCAGTACTTTAATGTCAAGCATATTAAATATATATATATTTTTTTAAATCAGCATTTTTATAGCAAGAGTTTGTGTCTGTTAACTAATGTGTTTCTGTGTTTTTGTTTACTTACAGGGAGCTGATGGAGAGGTCAAGGAGGAGGTAACTTAAAAAACAAACAATACAATCTGTAGTTTTAAATAATAATAAAAAAATATACAAAATTATCATGGTTCTGAAGATTTTGTGAGAAGAATTGCCAACATTTAAAAGTTTGCTTATATACATGTTCACCATGTCACTGTGTGTGCTTGTGTTTGCCCTCATAGCCTCAGAGAAGGTCTGCCAGGTTATCTGCGGTAAGGTTTGTTTTTTGTTTGTTTTTTCCTGCCTCTCCTTCCCTTTTCTTTACTTTTTTACCTCAGCTTTTGTGTCATCTGGTTACTGGATAGTTTATTCAGTATAGACATAGAGTATATTTGTTTCACAAATGTCAGCCTTTATATTCAACCACATTGCACAGTTAATTGTTGGGCTTGATGAAAAAGTGTTTGAACACTAAGCTGTGCTGTAATGGGACAGTTAGTACGGTAGGATGGTACATCATTAATGTTTGTTACAATTTGTTTTGTTTTTCATACTACACTAAATAGACCTAATACAACTTAAGTTGCACTAAGTTCTTAAATCAAATTACGGTACAATTTAAAGTACTTTAATACCAGTTTTTATTAAGTTGTTTTGCAAGTTCTGCATTATGGAATTATTTTATGTTTCTAAATAAACTTAAGTAATATTTCCTAAAACTGACTAAACGCTTGCTGTAAATATTGCTGTAATCCATTAGAATCAACTATATAGTTTGCTTTTTACAGTACAGTTTGTTTATACATTAAAAAACATACAAAAAAATATTAAAACTAAATGTATACCAATATTGGTAAAATAAAAACAAAACCTGCTGATTTCTGTCCAGTTTGTTACACAGCAGTTCCTGTAGATCAGAACTGCAGCAGGAACATGATAAGAACATGATAAAAGCAATATGGCTACCATTCTATCTATCTAATAGTATTGGTCAGAACAGGATGGATCTTCATTGCAATGCAAATGCTTTGATATGCTGTGGTGTCTCTGTTAGTAATGCAAGAATCAATTTTAATGGTTGAATAAAGTGCTGGTTCTGTTTGTTTTCTGTAGAAACCAACTCCTCCTAAACCTGAACCCAAACCCAAGAAAACACCCAAGGTGAGAAGACAAACATCAGAAATTACATTGTCCTCATATAGCCATATACTGTAGACAGAACAATTCAGTAGACTAATTAATAATGGAGCAACAATAGAATACACAAAACTTCAATATAATAATAATGCAACAATACACTTGAACAAAACAGTACTGTACATTCGATTACAGTGAAATGAAGACACATAAATTATGCATTGTTTAATTAAACAAGACAATGCAGTGCAGTATACTAAATTACTGTACAGTAAGTACATAGACAAGTATTATTGGTAAGTATACATAATTCAATTATTGTACAGAGAAACAATACATTTACAGCAGTGCAATTAAAGGCCATAAAGTGTGTTATATCACATATACATAAAGTGTGTTATATAAACAGTAACTGAACAAGACAGCACAGGTCAGCTGTATGCTAAATGCAGCAAAATGAGTACAGTTAGTACAGAATGCACTAAATTACAGTATAATTACACATTCAGTTAGCAATACAATATTCTGCCGTACATTATTAATACACAAGTCTGCATGGTACAATTAAACAAGACATTTCAGTAAAATATACTCTATACTACGGTGACCGAGAAAGCCCAACGCAGTGCAAATTGAAAAGCGCTGCAAAAGCACAAAACACATCCATCAAAATTACAACACAGGCGCAGCAAATAGAAAAACGCGCTGCAAATAGAAAAACGCGCTGCAAATACAACCACAACACAACGGAAGTGAGTCACAACACAACGGAATTTTCCCGGGGGACCTTAAAAGATACTGTACCAGCTAAGCTGCGTCTTCAGTAACGTCTCGGACTTCACTATGTGTACAAAGGACAATAAGTGGCAAACAAGGCGTTTTGTGAAGCAGAACTTTTAATAATAAGCACACAACCGTGGCAATCACAGGTAATAAACATAACTTACTTTTCAGAAGCTTGTTTGCCACTTATTGTCCTTTGTATACAGCTGGTACAGCATCTTTTAAGGTCCCCCGGGAAAATTCCGTTGTGTTGTGACTCACTTCCGTTGTGTTGTGGTTGTATTTGCAGCGCGTTTTTCTATTTGCTGCGCCTGTGTTGTAATTTTGATGGATGTGTTTCGTGCTTTTGCGGCGCTTTTCACTTTGCACTGTGCTGGGCTTTCTCGGCCACCGTACTATACTCAGTATATCAACATACATTACAAGTACACAAGACTAGACAATATACAGGTCTGGAAAAAATAAGAGACCACAAAATGACAAGTTTCCTCTGGAATATAATCAGGAGAAAGGTGGGTGATCTCAAGCCATCAATCCAAACTGAACTGCTTGAATCTTTGCACCAACAGTCACAAAGTTATTTAAAAGCAATGTATAAGACTTGTGGAGGAGAACATGCTAAGATGCAATAAAACTGTGATTAAAAACAGTGTTATTCCTCCAAATATTGATTTCTGAATTCTTAAAACATGAAAATTAACTTTTTGGTCTCATTTTATTCCAGAGCTGTGTAGTGCAGTAAGCCAAAACTATGTATGGTATAATAATTAATGTAATGTAATTAAACAAGCTATTGTGCTGCAAGTGGGGGGGTGGGGGCGGCAGCAATGTTTAAGAATAGTGTAAAAGTGCACAACCCTAAATACATACTGCTTTAATATGTTTGGCCACACTGTTATAAGAGTAATAAGGTTAAAGAAACAGTAGCACTGCACTTAACCAACATACTTTCGTTTGATTTGTCTTTGTCTGATAGAAAGAGAAAGAAGTGAATGATAAAAAGGAGGACAAAAAGTCAAAGGCAAAGGCTGAGGAGGCCAAGGAGGAGAACCAGTCAGAAAATGGAGAGACCAAGACTAATGAGGTATGTTTACATAAACATGTAGGTGACTTTAGTATTTCCATTTAAAAGAAGCAGTTTCTCACGATGCTGTTTAATTGGGAAATTTCAGATTTCTCTGCCAATAAAGTTGAATTTTTTATTATTATTATTATTATTATTATTATTATATTGTTGCTTTATATAGGCTGAATATGGAAGCACAAATAGTGGAATATATACAAAGTAGAAAGGTATTTTTAAATCTTGTATCTTTCCAATAACCTTGAAATGTTATATTGACAAAAAATGTATTTATTTTTTGGTTGTTATAGATGCAATTAGTTCAGATAAAATGCCACATTTATGCATTTGTAAACTACTTTAAAAAACAGATCTCTCCCTTTAGTTTACCATTTCCCAGATAGGACAAGTAAATTCAAAGTCCAGTGCTGAAAGTCTGAAAACATTATTCTTGTGGTCCTTTGAGATTAAAACCTATTTTCCAGGCAGATAATGCTATAGAGTAAAACGCAGAGTATGGCCTCACAATACCTGCATAGCTATGAACTGAGGATTAATATGGTTCTGCAAGCTTTATGAGCAATTTTGTAGTTCCTAATGGGTATAAATGATTTAGCAACACTTTTAACAATTATCCTAAATCCATGGGTACCAACCATTATTGATATTAAATCAGCATATTTATTTTATTTCTTTTAGGAAAGATTAAGCTTTAAAAAATGAAGTTGCACAGTTTATAATATTTGGTTAAACATTTGCAAAACAAAATCATAATTTAAACAGGGTCTGAAAGGTCATTACTGTAGACAGTACACTGCAGACCTTCTGAGGTAAAGTATTAAAAAAATGCTTCCGACATAGAAAAAAAAATTAAGATTAAAATTAGTTGTTACTCTTTTCCGGTTTCCATCCAGTGTTCTCTTCTGACACTAATTTTTTATTGGCTCGGTGCCACCACTATTACATGGATTTCCCTGCATATTAAACTGTGCAGTATTATGGTGTCTGTCAGAAAACATGCAATAATGCAGGTTACTATTGGAGAAAAGTCTTTTGCATGTCATTATTAAAGTGACTCAAAATAAGGTTGTAAGGATAAAACAAACAAGTTACAAACATAATCATGCAGATCTCTGACTTATATTTACATTTACAGCACTTTTATTTTTTTTAATCAAGCTATTGTATATAAGTTTAAATCTGACCAGACTGTCTTCTACATCTCAGCCAGTCAGTGAAAAGTTGAAGCTTGTATTTGAAGATGTAT
Source organism: Astyanax mexicanus (assembly GCF_023375975.1). Lineage (NCBI taxonomy): Eukaryota > Metazoa > Chordata > Actinopteri > Characiformes > Acestrorhamphidae > Astyanax > Astyanax mexicanus. The sequence continues at coordinate 34,584,747 of NC_064408.1, forward strand.
CTCCTAATGAGGTGGACATGTGAAGACTCCTGGAGAGAAGCTTACTGTACAATTCATCTACAAAAGTGTTTCCTGCTCCACTGCTGTTGTCCACCTCTACCGCTCGCTTCACTCATTTGAAAAAAAAAGAACTCTATTTACACTAAAGCTAGGAGGTCTAGGAGCCCCTAAAATTCAAATATTTCAGGCAAATCTTACAATAACAATATTCTTGATATGATAAAACAGTAAACAATATTGCATTCATTTTAAATATATAATAAGTTTCAGGATCAAGCCAAACTTTCTGTAAACTTCTGATTTAAATAATGATAGTTTAACGACATAAATAATGTAACATAAGAATAATGTAATATAACAAAAAAATACCACAGTACTAATGTGCAGAATATTAATTGAATGCATGTAACCTACAAACATAACTATACAAAAAAATATTCAAACCAGTACAGCCAAACAAATACAAGATGGACTGTTTATTATTATTATTATTATTATTATTATTATTATTATTGTTGTTCTTTCAAAAAAGTATATTATTATTGTGTACAATACCCTGTGGCATACCCATCACTGGACCAAGCATTCTAACATGTAAAGCAACAAATGCACTGAATAAAAAATACGGGACAAAAATGTGCCTAACTGAGAAATTGTGCAGTAAAGAAGAAACTGTACATTCCCATTTCACTCATTAAGCTTTTTTGTGCTGCCCTAATAATCACAAAAAAGTTTAACAATATGGTTGGCTTTGATTGGTGCTGGCAATAAATACTGAACTGTGATTGGTCTGTTTTTGTTACCATGCAGGTTGAAAAGACTCCGGAGGCGGAGCCTGAGGAAGAGAAGGAGGATACTAAGGCTGAGTAGTGCCCCGCCCATCCATCTACTCTTCTCTTTCCCCATCCGTCCGTCAACCACTTCTTCCCCTTCTCCCTCCCCACCCTCTCTTTCTCTCTCCCACTTTTACTCCTTCTCTCTCTCTCCCTCCCCCTCTCCTTCTGTTTCAGCAGGTTCCCAGACCCAAATGGATCCCTCTATCCACAACTGTCACCAGAGGAATATTTTTATCAACGATTTTGTAAATACTGGTTCAGGTTTTTAGCACAAAAACAAAAAGCTAAAAGAAGGGGGTTTTCAGCCGTGATCTAAGTTGTCTCCAACATGAGAGTTGTGGAAAAAGGCGGCAACTTTCGATTTTGGTTTAGTTTTGTTGGTTTGGTTTTATTTGTTTGATTTTTAATTTTTTCTTTTTAGTTGTTTTATTTTTTTAAGCTGATGGTCTGTATCTCGGTTTAGGAGTTAGGGGCACTGGACCTGCGTTGGTGGTTGGTTGTGTGTGTGCGTCTGTTAGTACTTGTGGTCTTATCCTGGAGTTTGTGCCCTGTATGTACTTAATTTGGGGGTTTGTTTTATTTTCTTTAAAAAAAATGAACAAAAACAAAAAACGGTTGTCTAGGAGAAAGAGGAATCAATACTAGAAATATGACGAGACAATTACACAAAACAAACCTAACATTCCAGGTGCCTCCTGGCTTGGAAAAAATGCCACCAACATGATCTAATGATGAAATGGTTGAAGGGAATTTTGGGGGGGGTGGGGGGATTATGCAGTTGTGTGAAACTTTTTGAAATTATGGGATTTAAAAAAAAAAAAATCAAATGTTTTTTTAACACTGAAAATTCATCTGTGAAAGAGTAGCGTGCCCTTAATCTCACTCAATAAAACCATCATTGGAGTTTTCCTCAGAGTTGTTGGTTGAAGCTTCTTTTCTGTGTGATTATATGTGTCTTTAGAACCTATTTAGTAAAGTTTGTTTTAATTAAGTTCTTAATGAAAACACATTTAAAATGACTAAAAATAATTAACTGGATGAGCTGTCCATACTGTTAATAAGCACAAAAGAAATATTCTATTTCAATAGTACTTTAAAATAATATTTACAGAGTTTAAATAAATGTATTATTGTGTGAATAAAATACAACATGGAGCTGCTAATTTAATTAAAAATACATTTATGTTCAGCTTCTTCTTAAACACCGTAGATGATACAGAACTCAGATCATCAGGTAGGGGTTTGTGGTTACTATAAGGAAACCCAGCCCTTTAGTTGAGTAGCAAGAATAACCAAATATTTGTATTAGTTGAGCTTAGAAGGTTTGCTGAAACATATCACAATCAACTTACTCACGTACCAGAGAGCAAAACCTTGACCACATATGAAGCTAAAGTAGCTTAAAAGATATAGCCAAAACTAATGTTTGAGAACAGGTTTAACATCCAAATGAACCAGCAGATTTCTTTTCCTCTTGCTGTTCTTAACATGTATTTTTGTGAAAAAGTTAGTAATCAGTAAGCATTTACTGTAAAACTCTATATAACATTAAAGAATAAACCCAAATAAACAAAGTCAGTGATTAATGAGTGTTTATTGTAACACTCTATATAACATTAGAATAAACCCAAATAAACATAAAGTCAGTGATCAGTGAGTGTTTATTGTAAAACTCTATATAACATTAAAATAAACCCAAATAAACATAAAGTCAGTGATCAGTGAGAGTTTACTGTAAAACTCTTTATAACATTAGAACAAACCTAAATAGACATAAAGTCAAAAGTAATAAACTATATATAACATTAAAATAAACAAAGTCAGTGAACCTGCTGTTGGTCAGTAAAGACAAGTTTGGTTCTTTTTCTCTGTGAACTCTGAAACTGTATTAGTTAAATAAAGGACTAAATAGTTAAACTATGTGTTGGAAATAAACTGGAAATTCTGGTCCTTCTAAAAAGAGCACTGGAAAATGAGTTAAAGTAAGCACAAACACAAAATGCCCAAGGGTTTGTTTATTTGTTTATTCTATCCATGTTTAACCCAAATTAATATATTTAAATGCCACTTTTGCATAGTATTAATAAAAATGTCTATTTTTCAAATGCATGGGTGTTATTTAAACAAAAAAATATTTTTTAGGTTTCTAATTAACTGTTTACATAAAACCATTGCAGGCTATAACTTTCTGGTCAGAATTCACTTAATGAAGGCATTTTGCAGTGGGTTTAAAATATCTTTTTGTGTAATTGAACATGACAAAGTAATTCAGAGTATTTTGGTGAAATGCTCATTTTAGAGAAACTTATCGAGCCAGAACAGTTTTTTTTTTGTAAAAATGTGATTCACCTGAAGAATTGAATGCCTATAAAAGCTCCCTCACAGAAAGTTAAGTGCTTGAGACACTGTTTTACAATAGATTTGAAAACAAGGCCTATAGAGGTTCTCAATCCTATGAATATTTTCCCTTATATACGTTTTTAATAATTAAATTGTGGTCAAAATAATTTGGTTACTTAGTGCCATAATTCTACAAAAAACATCAATTAAATAAATATATAATGTAAAATAAGATTGTGTTCTCAAATTAGATCTGTTGTGATATGCAAACTTTCATTTTCAGGTGATCAGATTAAATTAGCTTATTTGATTTGATGAGGTTGTTGTTTGCTGTGTAGTAAGTGACCCAAAACGCACAATCAAATAAAATATGAGCGGCCTAAGTGCCCAGGCACAAAAAGCACATTTCAAACCGCTTTCAAATATCGTTTGGATTCGGTTTGCAAAAATCTTTCTGGCTGTGCTGACTTTCCTAAATCATTCTGGTTACAGTATAGGCATGTCTAAATCAGATTTGTTCTAGCAGTCTCAATATAGCCTAAAGCACTGGGATTTTTAGCCCTGTTTTACACATATTTCGAAAAAGAAATGATTTTTCTTTTCTTTGTTTAAGGACGCATAAAGCACATCTCAATGTTGTTTAACTGATACTTTGTTTAACTGATACTTACTGATATCTTTCTTCTAAAACCCCATAGAAAAATAGAGATGATTAGAATAACCCAGAGGAAAGAAATCTTGAAGATAAGATCTCACAGTCTTTTTAATTCTCCTAGAAACGATTAAGTTCTATTTAAGACCAGTTTGAGATAAAATCAGTTTTCAGAATAACATGTGGCTTTTTTTTTACTCAGACCGATCTCAATTCAGTAAGATTTATAGAATAAATGTTACTAACCTCATAAAATGTTATACATATCTCAATTTTACATCTCAGAAATATTTCTGCCATCTATCAGTACAGAAGGAGACTTCTTGTTTTGTTTTTTGTTTTTTTGTTTTTCCTTTTCAGTGCTCATGATGATCTGACGGTATTCTCCTTTTTTCTCCTAAGCAGGAGATTTCCGATAAAACAGTATTTAAATATTCAATATTCAGATATAAAAAAGACATTTTCCTTTGGGCAGCACTAAACTGTGAGAGGGTTTTGTGCACAAATGAGGAAAGCATGAGGTCTCCTGCTAGACTGCTGATTTTTTTTAATGTAAAAGAGTGCTGTATATGAGATCTTACACGTCTTATATGAATCTTATTCAGCTGACACTGAGGTAAAAAAAATGCTTACAAAATCATACATTAGTCTTAACAGGTGTAATCCTAAATTTGTAAAGGAGAAATAATAAGACTATGATGAGATTTTAACTTAAATTTAAATTCTTAAAATTAAATTAAATTAAATTTATCTGGGTGAATACAAACAGAACAATGAGCTGCACTTTAGACTGAGAAATACACATTTAGTGGTGTGAACAGACACCTGTGGAAGTGACGGACAAATCACAGAGAGCAGAGTAAATAATAAACCAGTAGTGCACCTGTAATTTGGATATGGGATGTGGTTGGGCTTTGCAAAGCTGGTGATCTCAGTACTGCTATTTCTGTGCTACTAATAATGGATGGTGTAAAACAGCAGTCAGCATGTGTTTTATCACAAATCTGACTTAGTCAGCATTCGACAAACAACTTGGTGGCTGAAGTCAATGTGTTACGTTTTAGAACCATGCACTGCAAGGAAGTGGATCTCCAGGGGTTGGCTGGTGGCTGCAAAGACAAAGCTGTTTTATTTAATCAAAATGTAATTTTTCTTTCCAAGAAATCATTAGGCCTTCTGAGATGGCCATTAAGAAATGAACTTCTATATCGTCTCTGTCCACTCAAAATCTGTATCTCTAAAACAGTAACTTTACAGCAGAGTGAGATAAAACTTTATTTTAAACTGAATACACTGAATAGACGGCAATGTAAAACAAGTCATTTTGGATAATTGGTCCATTCATTAAGAAAATTTGACACAATTTAAGGAACAGTTAGCGTGTTAGACTTAGGTAGTAAATAAAACTTAACAAAAATGGAGACACTTGGTTTTCATTGGATAGCAACGATATACTCCTAATTATAAATAATAGTGAAACAGACAGCATGTCAACAACAGCATGTTTAAAATATTCACTGGATTGTAGTAAATGAAAGATCTTTGTAAATGATTTTACAATTCTAAATCAGACAAGGTGTGTGTAGTATAAAAAAACAATGTTTATTGCATTAACATTGACTTTTATTTGATTGTAAGAGACCACTTAAAAATGATGGATTTCTTTGATTTTACCAAATTAAAAACCTTTTAAATGAAAATCAATCAAGAAGAATATGCATCTTTTTTGTTATTTCAGCCAATTCTTATTATCTGCAAATAAATGCTCTAAATGACAATATTTTTATTTTTGGGAATTTGGGAGAAATGTTGTCCGCAGTTTATAGAATAAAACAACAATGTTAATTTTACTCAAACATATACTGTTTCTGTAAATAGCAAAACCAGAGAAACTGATTTAGAAACGTGGTCACTTAATTTTTTCCAGAGCTGAACATGCCTGCATTTTAAGCCTGCAACACATTCCAAAAAACATTGGTACAGTAAAGCATTTACCACTGTGTGATATTGCCATTCCATCTTATAACACTTATAAGATGTTTTGGCACCAAGAATACCAAGCAATCTACACACGCACACAATTATCAAGGTCACATATTTTCAGGCAGGCCAGTCCAGTATCTGTAGCCTCTTTCTTTGCAACTATGCTATGCCTTTGTAATGTGTGCAGCATATGGTTTTCCATCAACCTGTCAGGGGTTTCTGTCCCTGTAGAAGATCTCAGTGTATTTTTTCTGTACAACCCCATACCAAGACTGGGTACCACAAACACTCATAGAATGTGGTTTTGGAAAGTGGGCAGAAGCACCTGCAGCCAAACTTTGACAGATCCTTTGCAGATAAGCCTCTCTTGCAATTTCAAAATACACTGGTAAAACATTTTTGCTGTTTGATAAAGAAGGAAAAATTTGTTAAATATATCTACCAGACACAAAACATATTTACCCATCATCATTTATTTTACACCGATCTTGGATACACATAGGTGATTATTAATATAAAAAATGTTGGATGACTGACTTTTTTGTGAAATCTGGGGAAAATATCTGTATTTTTATATTTTTAACATTACAGTAAAACATGCTGCAATATGTTATTCCGGTTTGGTGCAGCTTTACTTATTCTAGTTTATTTCCCATTCCACACTACATCAGTTCTTAAGGACCATGGTGAACACCAGTGGTGATACTGGTACTGCTTTAAAATATAAAACTGATTTCCTGAGCTCACACACCAAACACATTTGGTCTGATCACTAAAATAAAAATGTCTGCCGCTTTCTGAGAAGGTAAGTTCACCTGTCTGCCCTCCATTTTCTGCCTTCTTTTTTCATTTGTTTGACCCTCTTGTCCCTGGCGGCGGAGAGTGGTATTGCATGCAGCGGCCAGTCGCGGCCACTGGAGGGCGCTCACAATACAGCAGAGACTGAGTGCAGTGCCCTTTCAGTCCCCAGAAAATTACATGTATAAATGAGCACACAAAATAACTTTAAAATATATTTTATTATTAAGCATGTTGTCTTGTACATTGACCTAATTGCAAAAGTAAGATATGTAATTAAAATGAATGAAAAATCCTTAGAACACTGATAAAATAGCATCTGTTACCTGTCACCACTCTCTAACTATAAATTAATTATAAATATACCAATTAAAATCCATTTAGAGATGTATTTTTTTTGCATTGTTGTGTGAGTCCAAATCCCATTCATGCTTAAAATATATATATATATATATATATATATATATATATATATATATATATATATATATTGATAATATTTCAGTTAAAATATGCATTTAGTTTCACTCATTCCTGTTACTGTGTAACATTACCCCATCTGAAACATCTGGAACATTCTACAAGTCTCATCTGCAACAGGAAATGACATCAGCTGGTTCTTCTGACAGTTGTGAGAAGACCAAAATTAATTTCCCTCATTTGTTTTTTTGTAATTCTTTGATCTTATTGGTTTATTTTTTAAATACAAATTATGGAAAAATCACTAGAATGTGCTCAGTGTCCTTATGCTATTAGCATAGCCGCCATTTAGCTATTTTAGCTAAAAACGAATTCCTGTTACTTTAAGTCATGCTACTCAAAACATAAAAAGTAACAGGACTAAGAGCTTGTAACAGGAGTGAGTGCAAGTAACAGGGCTAAGTGCGAGTAATAGGATAGGGTGCCAGTAAAAGGACTCAGTGCCAGTAACAGGACTGAGTGCCCGAAACAGGAGTGAGTGCAAGTAACAGAAGAGAGTGCCAGTAACAGGACAGAGTGCCGGTAACAGGAGTGAGTTTCAGTAATAGGAGTAAATACCTGTAACAGAATAGAGTGCCAGTTATAGGACTGAGTGGTAGTAACAGGACTGACTGCCAGTAACAGGACTGAGTGTCAGAAACAAGAGTAAGTGGCAGTAACAAGAGTGAGTGGCAGTAACAGGACGGAGTAACAGTAACAGGACGGAGTGGCAGTAACAGGACAGAGTAACAGTAACAGGACGGAGTGGCAGTAACAGGAATGAGTGCCAGTTACAGAACTAAGTGCCAGTAACAGCACTGAGTGCCAGTAACAGGACAGAGTGCTAGTAACAAGACAGGACTGGACAGGAATGAGTGCCAGTTACAGAACTAAGTGCCAGTAACAGGAATGAGTATTGTCCCCTGATTTATTGACTTAGTACTGACGCAGTACCGAGCAGCGGCCACAAGAGGGCTTTAATAACAGCGGCCACTAGAGGGCTTTAATAACATACAGTGGTGAGTGAGAGCAGCCTGCAGTACTGAGCAGCGGCCACAAGAGGGCTTTAATAACAGCGGCCACAAGAGGGCTTTAATAACATACAGTGGTGAGTGAGAGTAGCCTGCAGTACTGAGCAGTGGCCACAAGAGGGCTTTAATAACAGCGGCCACTAGAGGGCTTTAATAACATACAGTGGTGAGTGCGAGCAGCCTGCAGTACTGAGCAGCGGCCACTAGAGGGCTTTAATAACAGCGGCCACAAGAGTGCCAGTAACAGGACAGAGTGCTAGTAACAAGACAGGACTGGACAGGAATGAGTGCCAGTTACAGAACTAAGTGCCAGTAACAGGAATGAGTATTGTCCCCTGATTTATTGACTTAGTACTGACGCAGTACTGAGCAGCGGCCACTAGAGGGCTTTAATAACAGCGGCCACTAGAGGGCTCTAATAACATACAGTGGTGAGTGAGAGCAGCCTGCAGTACTAGAGGGCTTTAATAACACACCGCGGTGAGTGAGAGCAGCCTGTAGTACTGAGCAGCGGCCACAAGAGGGCTTTAATAACATACAGTGGTGAGTGAGAGTAGCCTGCAGTACTGAGCAGCGGCCACTAGAGGGCTTTAATAACATACAGTGGCGAGTGAGAGTAGCCTGCAGTATTGAGCAGCGGCCACTAGAGGGCTTTAATAACATTCAGTGGTGAGTGAGAGCGGCCTGCAGCACTGAGCATTGGCCACTGGAGGGCTTTAATAACATACAGTGGTGAGTGAGAGTAGCCTGCAGTACCGAGCAGCGGCCACTGGAGGGCTTTAAGAACAGCGGCCACTAGAGGGCTTTAATAACATACAGTGGTGAGTGAGAGCAGCCTGCAGTACTGAGTAGCGGCCACTAGATAGATAGATAGATAGATAGATAGATAGATAGATAGATAGATAGATGGATGGATGGATGGATAGATAGATAGATAGATAGATAGATAGATAGATAGATAGATAGATAGATAGATAGATAGATAGATAGATAGATAGATAGATAGATAGATACTTTAGCAGGTTACACAATACACAAAGTTAAAAAAGATAAAATATAAAATATAAAGATGCATATAAATACAATCAAATAAGAAATAGAATATACAGTGTAAATGTACAGTCTTCGTGTGTGTGTGTGTAATGGAGATGGAGAATGGAGGTAGTGCAGTTGAACACAATAGACAGTGAACACCAGTTGATGTGCATAATGCGAGGATAACTGATGTCAGTCAAAAAGAAAGTGCAAATACACAGTTATATAATAATTTAAATTAAATTAAGCAGTGCAAAAGATACGTAAACAGTGCAAAAGATACGTAAACAGTAGATGACTTAACTAGTGAATGAACTACTAGTGCAAAATATGGTAGAACTATAAAAAGTGTTCTAGGCATCAGCAAGTCTGAGAGTGTGTCCATAGCTGGGGGTGTGTCCATGGTGTGGCCAGAGTGGCCGGAATGAAAAAGTTTCACAGAGTCTTTAGTTTGCTGTGCTGAGAGGAGTTGAACAGTCTTATGGCCTGAGGAACAAAAGACTTTCGGAGTCTGTCTGTGGAGCAGGACTGGGACAGCAGTCTGCCGCTGAATGAGCTCCTCTGCCTGGTGATGGTGCTGTGCAGAGGGTGGTGAACATTGTCCATGATGTTCAGCAGCTTACTGAGGGCTCTCCTCTCTGCCAGTGGTGTTAAGGACTCCAGCTCTAATCCCAGCACAGAACCAGCTTTCCTCACCAGCCTGTCCAGTCGTCCAGCATCCCTCTTGCTGATGCTGCCTCCCCAACACACAACAGTGTAAAAGAGGACGCTGGCTACCACAGACTGGTAGAACATCAGGAGGAGTTTCTGGCAGATGTTGAAAGCCCTGAGCCTTCTGAGGAAGTACAGTCTGCTCTGAGCCTTCCTGTAGAGGGAATAACATACAGTGGTGAGTGAGAGTAGCCTGCAGTACTGAGCAGCGGCCACTAGAGGGCTTTAATAACAGCGGCCACTTGAGGGCTTTAATAACATACAGTGGCGAGTGAGAGTAGCCTGCAGTACTGAGCAGCGGCCACTAGAGGGCTTTAATAACATACAGTGGTGAGTGAGAGCGGCCTGCAGTACTGAGCATTGGCCACTAGAGGGCTTTAATAACAGCGGCCACTAGAGGGCTTTAATAACATACAGTGGTGAGTGAGAGCAGCCTGCAGTACTGAGCAGCGGCCACAAGAGGGCTTTAATAACATACAGTGGTGAGTGAGAGTAGCCTGCAGTACCGAGCAGCGACCACTGGAGGGCTTTAATAACAGCGGCCACTAGAGGGCTTTAATAACATACAGTGGTGAGTGAGAGCAGCCTGCAGTACCGAGCAGCGGCCACTGGAGGGCTTTAATAACAGCGGCCACTAGAGGGCTTTAATAACATACAGTGGTGAGTGAGAGCAGCCTGCAGTACCGAGCAGTGGCCACTAGAGGGCTTAAATAACACATTGGTGAGTGAGAGCAGCCTGCAGTACTGAGCAGCGGCCACTAGAGGGCTTTAATAACATACAGTGGTGAGTGAGAGTAGCCTGCAGTACTGAGCAGCGGCCACTAGAGGGCTTTAATAACAGCGGCCACTAGAGGGCTTTAATAACATACAGTGGTGAGTGAGAGCAGCCTGCAGTACTGAGCAGCGGCCACAAGAGGGCTTTAATAACATACAGTGGTGAGTGAGAGCAGCCTGCAGTACTGAGCATTGGCCACTAGAGGGCTTTAATAACAGCGGCCACTAGAGGGCTTTAATAACATACAGTGGTGAGTGAGAGCGGCCTGCAGTACTGAGCATTGGCCACTAGAGGGCTTTAATAACAGCGGCCACTAGAGGGCTTTAATAACATACAGTGGTGAGTGAGAGCAGCCTGCAGTACCGAGCAGCGGCCACTGGAGGGCTTTAATAACAGCGGCCACTAGAGGGCTTTAATAACATACAGTGGTGAGTGAGAGCAGCCTGCAGTACCGAGCAGCGGCCACTAGAGGGCTTTAATAACATACAGTGGTGAGTGAGAGTAGCCTGCAGTACTGAGCAGCGGCCACTAGAGGGCTTTAATAACAACGGCCACTAGAGGGCTCTAATAACATACAGTGGTGAGTGAGAGCGGCCTGCAGTACTGAGCATTGGCCACTAGAGGGCTTTAATAACATACAGTGGTGAGTGAGAGTAGCCTGCAGTACTGAGCAGCGGCCACTAGAGGGCTTTAATAACAACGGCCACTAGAGGGCTCTAATAACATACAGTGGTGAGTGAGAGCGGCCTGCAGTACTGAGCATTGGCCACTAGAGGGCTTTAATAACATACAGTGGTGAGTGAGAGTAGCCTGCAGTACTGAGCAGCGGCCACTAGAGGGCTTTAATAACAGCGGCCACTAGAGGGCTCTAATAACATACAGTGGTGAGTGAGAGCAGCCTGCAGTACTGAGCAGCGGCCGCAAGAGGGCTTTAATAACATACAGTGGTGAGTGAGAGCGGCCTGCAGTACTGAGCATTGGCCACTAGAGGGCTTTAATAACAGCGGCCACTAGAGGGCTTTAATAACATACAGTGGTGAGTGAGAGCAGCCTGCAGTACTGAGCAGCGGCCACAAGAGGGCTTTAATAACATACAGTGGTGAGTGAGAGCAGCCTGCAGTACCGAGCAGCGGCCACTGGAGGGCTTTAATAACAGCGGCCACTAGAGGGCTTTAATAACATACAGTGGTGAGTGAGAGCAGCCTGCAGTACCGAGCAGCGGCCACTGGAGGGCTTTAATAACAGCGGCCACTAGAGGGCTTAAATAACACATTGGTGAGTGAGAGCAGCCTGCAGTACTGAGCAGCGGCCACTAGAGGGCTTTAATAACATACAGTGGTGAGTGAGAGTAGCCTGCAGTACTGAGCAGCGGCCACTAGAGGGCTTTAATAACAGCGGCCACTAGAGGGCTTTAATAACATACAGTGGTGAGTGAGAGCAGCCTGCAGTACTGAGCAGCGGCCACAAGAGGGCTTTAATAACAACGGCCACTAGAGGGCTCTAATAACATACAGTGGTGAGTGAGAGCGGCCTGCAGTACTGAGCATTGGCCACTAGAGGGCTTTAATAACATACAGTGGTGAGTGAGAGTAGCCTGCAGTACTGAGCAGCGGCCACTAGAGGGCTTTAATAACAACGGCCACTAGAGGGCTCTAATAACATACAGTGGTGAGTGAGAGCGGCCTGCAGTACTGAGCATTGGCCACTAGAGGGCTTTAATAACATACAGTGGTGAGTGAGAGTAGCCTGCAGTACTGAGCAGCGGCCACTAGAGGGCTTTAATAACAGCGGCCACTAGAGGGCTCTAATAACATACAGTGGTGAGTGAGAGCAGCCTGCAGTACTGAGCAGCGGCTGCAAGAGGGCTTTAATAACATACAGTGGTGAGTGAGAGCGGCCTGCAGTACTGAGCATTGGCCACTAGAGGGCTTTAATAACAGCGGCCACTAGAGGGCTTTAATAACATACAGTGGTGAGTGAGAGCAGCCTGCAGTACTGAGCAGCGGCCACAAGAGGGCTTTAATAACATACAGTGGTGAGTGAGAGCAGCCTGCAGTACCGAGCAGCGGCCACTGGAGGGCTTTAATAACAGCGGCCACTAGAGGGCTTTAATAACATACAGTGGTGAGTGAGAGCAGCCTGCAGTACCGAGCAGCGGCCACTGGAGGGCTTTAATAACAGCGGCCACTAGAGGGCTTAAATAACACATTGGTGAGTGAGAGCAGCCTGCAGTACTGAGCAGCGGCCACTAGAGGGCTTTAATAACATACAGTGGTGAGTGAGAGTAGCCTGCAGTACTGAGCAGCGGCCACTAGAGGGCTTTAATAACAGCGGCCACTAGAGGGCTTTAATAACATACAGTGGTGAGTGAGAGCAGCCTGCAGTACTGAGCAGCGGCCACAAGAGGGCTTTAATAACAACGGCCACTAGAGGGCTCTAATAACATACAGTGGTGAGTGAGAGCGGCCTGCAGTACTGAGCATTGGCCACTAGAGGGCTTTAATAACATACAGTGGTGAGTGAGAGTAGCCTGCAGTACTGAGCAGCGGCCACTAGAGGGCTTTAATAACAACGGCCACTAGAGGGCTCTAATAACATACAGTGGTGAGTGAGAGCGGCCTGCAGTACTGAGCATTGGCCACTAGAGGGCTTTAATAACATACAGTGGTGAGTGAGAGTAGCCTGCAGTACTGAGCAGCGGCCACTAGAGGGCTTTAATAACAGCGGCCACTAGAGGGCTCTAATAACATACAGTGGTGAGTGAGAGCAGCCTGCAGTACTGAGCAGCGGCCGCAAGAGGGCTTTAATAACATACAGTGGTGAGTGAGAGCGGCCTGCAGTACTGAGCATTGGCCACTAGAGGGCTTTAATAACAGCGGCCACTAGAGGGCTTTAATAACATACAGTGGTGAGTGAGAGCAGCCTGCAGTACTGAGCAGCGGCCACAAGAGGGCTTTAATAACATACAGTGGTGAGTGAGAGCAGCCTGCAGTACCGAGCAGCGGCCACTGGAGGGCTTTAATAACAGCGGCCACTAGAGGGCTTTAATAACATACAGTGGTGAGTGAGAGCAGCCTGCAGTACCGAGCAGCGGCCACTGGAGGGCTTTAATAACAGCGGCCACTAGAGGGCTTAAATAACACATTGGTGAGTGAGAGCAGCCTGCAGTACTGAGCAGCGGCCACTAGAGGGCTTTAATAACATACAGTGGTGAGTGAGAGCAGCCTGCAGTACCGAGCAGCGGCCACTGGAGGGCTTTAATAACAGCGGCCACTAGAGGGCTTAAATAACACATTGGTGAGTGAGAGCAGCCTGCAGTACTGAGCAGCGGCCACTAGAGGGCTTTAATAACATACAGTGGTGAGTGAGAGTAGCCTGCAGTACTGAGCAGCGGCCACTAGAGGGCTTTAATAACAGCGGCCACTAGAGGGCTTTAATAACATACAGTGGTGAGTGAGAGCAGCCTGCAGTACTGAGCAGCGGCCACAAGAGGGCTTTAATAACAACGGCCACTAGAGGGCTCTAATAACATACAGTGGTGAGTGAGAGCGGCCTGCAGTACTGAGCATTGGCCACTAGAGGGCTTTAATAACATACAGTGGTGAGTGAGAGTAGCCTGCAGTACTGAGCAGCGGCCACTAGAGGGCTTTAATAACAACGGCCACTAGAGGGCTCTAATAACATACAGTGGTGAGTGAGAGCGGCCTGCAGTACTGAGCATTGGCCACTAGAGGGCTTTAATAACATACAGTGGTGAGTGAGAGTAGCCTGCAGTACTGAGCAGCGGCCACTAGAGGGCTTTAATAACAGCGGCCACTAGAGGGCTCTAATAACATACAGTGGTGAGTGAGAGCAGCCTGCAGTACTGAGCAGCGGCCGCAAGAGGGCTTTAATAACATACAGTGGTGAGTGAGAGCGGCCTGCAGTACTGAGCATTGGCCACTAGAGGGCTTTAATAACAGCGGCCACTAGAGGGCTTTAATAACATACAGTGGTGAGTGAGAGCAGCCTGCAGTACTGAGCAGCGGCCACAAGAGGGCTTTAATAACATACAGTGGTGAGTGAGAGCAGCCTGCAGTACCGAGCAGCGGCCACTGGAGGGCTTTAATAACAGCGGCCACTAGAGGGCTTTAATAACATACAGTGGTGAGTGAGAGCAGCCTGCAGTACCGAGCAGCGGCCACTGGAGGGCTTTAATAACAGCGGCCACTAGAGGGCTTAAATAACACATTGGTGAGTGAGAGCAGCCTGCAGTACTGAGCAGCGGCCACTAGAGGGCTTTAATAACATACAGTGGTGAGTGAGAGTAGCCTGCAGTACTGAGCAGCGGCCACTAGAGGGCTTTAATAACAGCGGCCACTAGAGGGCTTTAATAACATACAGTGGTGAGTGAGAGCAGCCTGCAGTACTGAGCAGCGGCCACAAGAGGGCTTTAATAACAACGGCCACTAGAGGGCTCTAATAACATACAGTGGTGAGTGAGAGCGGCCTGCAGTACTGAGCATTGGCCACTAGAGGGCTTTAATAACATACAGTGGTGAGTGAGAGTAGCCTGCAGTACCAATCAGCGGCCACTAGAGGGCGCGAAAACACCGCGGCGGGCGCTTCGGCTGCTTCGAGGAAAAAGGCCGAACGGTGGGAACAAATCACCAGCGGCCGATTAGCTAAAGCAGCCGAGAGACCCGGAGCCCGAGTGGGCCATGGCATCGGAGGGTTATTCTCAGATTGAAGCGGGTGGGTGGACTCTGCTACCCTGTCTTTTTCTCCTTTTGCTTCTTCTGTCTCTCTCAGTTCCATTCTTCAGGCTTTTTCTCTGTTTTGTAGCGATTAGCATAGCTAGGTAGCCTCAGAAAGCTAGGCTAATGCTAACGCTAAGCTGCTTCTCTTGTGTTTGTTTTCCACACAGAGCTCTACTTTCTGATCGTCAGGTTTCTCCAGGCGGGACCCTGTAAGAAAGCGGCGCAGGTAAACCGGCCGGGGGTCGACCCCTGTGTGTGTGAGAGTTTAAGTGTTGTGTGTGTGTTTGTGTTTTAGCTAACCTGCTGCTGCTGCTCTGACTCTGTGTGTGTGTGTGTTCCTGTAGATTCTGCTGGAGGAACTTGAGGAGAACGAGGTGAGCTCTGATTCTGATCCTCCTGCTGGATTCAGCGGATGATTATTCTAGATTTAAATTAATGAGATCTGTCTGCTGCTTTCTCGGCTGTGGCTTGAGCCGGTAAATGCCGGTATTAAAGGGTTTAATTCGGTGTGTTTTCCTGTGTTTGTGGCGCCGCGTGTCCGCGCTCAGATCATCCCGCAGCGCTGGAGTTGGGACGGGAGGCAGTTTGAGCGAAACTTCTCGGACTGGGTAAGTAAAACCCCCGACTTTTAATGTACCTGCCTGTCAGAGCCTCATCACTACAGATCTTTAAATACTCATTTATTTACAAATAATACCATAAAAGCGTTGTAAAACACTGCAGACGGACTGTAGTTTTAATGGTGGTCTTGTTTCAGCTCGCCGCTCTTCATTATTTCTGGTGAAACTTCTGATAATTTTTATAAATTATATTATTTGGTGTAAAACGCGAGTCTTTGTGCGGGCAGGGCGGGAGGGGCTCAGCGAGGCCGAGCAGAGCGTGGCCGGATTGGCTGATTTAGGTGTCAATCCAAAGCCGTAGCCAATCATCTCCCGTTAAATGTTTGAGTGAAGGCTGGAGCAGCGAGTGTGATTGGGCCGTGCAGACAGACGCTATCGAGACGACCCGCTGCAGCGTTTGTGCGCGATATTATTATAATAAATAATATTCAGCTCTGGGGAAAATAAGAGACCGCGTCAGTTTCTGAATCAGTTTCTCTGATTTTGCTTGTTATAGGTATATGTTTGAGTTAAATGAATATAGTTGTTAATTCTATAAACTACGGACAACATTTCTCCCAAATTCTAAATAAAATTGTCATGTAGAGCTTTTGTTTGCAGAAAATGAGAAATGGCTAAAAGAACAAAAAAGATGCAGAGCTTTCAAACCTCAAATAATGCAAAGAAGACAAGTTCATATTCATTAAGTTTTAAGAGCTCAGAAATCAATCCTTGGTGGAATAACCCTGGTTTTAATCACAGTTAAATCATGCTTCTTGGCATGTTCTCCTCCACCAGTCTTACACACTGCTTTTGGATAACTTTATGCCACTCCTCTTGCAAAAATCTGAGCAGTTCAGCTTGGTTTGATGGCTTGTGATCATCCATCTTCCTTCTGATTATATTCCAGAGGTTTCCAGTTTGGTAAAATCAAAGAAACTCATAATTTTTGAGTGATCTCTTATTTTTTCTGGAGCTGTTAATACATGCTTATGTATATAATTATATGTAGCAAATTTTCTGTCTATATATATGAGTATAAAGATATTCCTGTTAACTGTCTTGCTCTTAGTGCTGTCGTTTTTGTCGTTTTGTTCCTTTAGCAAATGAGAGCCCAGTCCCATTTCTGAATATTGATACCAATTTCTGAACCAAATCAGATAAAATCAGTGAGCAGCTCATTTATGTTTTTTTCTTATCGTATAGAAATGCTTTAAGGTTAAAAACTTGGGTAGACAAAATATTAAAGGCAGAAAATATACTTTTAAAAGGAGCTAGTTTTATTTCCAGAACTAACCCAGCACTTAGTTATGGAAATAATATATATATATATAATTATTGGTCTTGACAAATAAATGATTGCTTTGTTTTTGTGTGTTTATGCAGGTTGCTCTGAACCGGCATATTCCAGCAGATTACCTGTTGCGTGTCTGTAACCAGGTATGTCCACTGGTGGACAAACACGTTCCTCCCAGCGTACCTGGGGTTCGCAGTCTGCTGGGTACTGGACGACAGTCACTTCTGCGTACAGCAAAGAGTGAGTTATATAAACACATTCACTGTTTTACGAATCGTTTTTCAGACTTCTCTGCTTTTGGCTGGCAGCTGTTGTTGTATGTGTTGTAAATTCTGAGATGCTTTTCTGATCATCATAATTGGAAAGTGGAGTTGCTGTAGATTATTGTAAGATTTAATCTATTGCACCAATATCACATGGTTAACTGACTGGATAATTGCATGAATAAATAGGTGTTTAGGTCTTAATAATTTTTTGTTATGGCAGCTGTAAAACATGACAGTTTTAGCAGTAACACAATGTCCCCCTTCCTCTCCCTATGTCACAGGTTGTGCGTACACAGTATGGACTGGATCATCAGTTGCTGCCCTCCACAGAGGACGACCACCCGAACCTCCTGTCAACTTTGGCAAATCGCCGAATGTTGGTAAGCCTCTCCCACTGACACACCTGTGTGACAGTTCATTTACACATTTTTTTTAACAGAGATAAATTGCCAAATAGTTAACTCTCTTTCATATAGTGTTTGCAATAAGTCTTTTAGTGATACATTAGCCTTCAAATATCAAGTGCTATAGCTACAGAAACGCCAAAAACATATTTGAATCATCTCACTAATCCCAATTCTGTACTGTCATTGTAGCCATATTTAGAAGTGAGTTAATGAAACTTGTCTCCACAGTGTCCGTCATGGGTGCGCGCAAGATTACCGGTGCAGGGAGGTTTGGCCACGTTCTTCCTTCGTGCACCTACCAGCACATGAAGATGCACAGGAGGATCCTGGGACATCTTTCTTCAGTGTACTGTGTAGCATTCGACCGGACAGGCAGACGCATCTTTACGGTAAAGAGAAAGGCGTGTGTTTTACTGTAAACATTAGTCAGCACAGCTTCTACCCCTCACTTTCTCTTTTTGTTGTCCTGTGTGTTTATGATGAAATAAAGGGCTGCGCAACATTTGTTTGCTCATTGCAGATTGTGTGTGTACGGCTCTGGTGTTTGACGTTTGACGGCTCTGGTATGAAGTGGTGTATGTGTTTATTTGTCTCTTTAGGGTTCTGACGACTGCCTAGTAAAGATTTGGGCGACAGATGATGGGCGGCTGTTGGCGACCCTTCGGGGTCACGCGGCAGAGATTTCAGATTTGGCAGTGAATTTTGAGAACACACTGATTGCATCTGCAAGCTGTGATAAGGTCATCCGGGTGTGGTGTCTCCGAACCTGCGCGCCAGTTACAGTCTTACAGGGACACACAGCTTCCATTACTTCCATACAGGTGGGTGATTTGGTGTGGAGTATTGGTAAATTGGACTGAACAATATATATAAATAAAACATAATTAGACTGTTGGCTTGACTACAGAGAACTCAGTTACACAGTTATAGTGAATAATAATTCATGGAAAACTGCTTGAGGCATGACTGAATCTAAGCTTGTTTGCTAGATGTTCAGTAAGGCCCTGTTTACACATGGTCATGTCCTGAGTACCAGCATTGTATTAGGGAAAGGGCCAAGTCAAATAAAAATGTAAGAAAAAACACAGACAGACTTCAGGAGGGAGTCTGATACGTTTGAGCCATATGTTATAGCCTTGTAAATGCATCAGTCTTTCCAAGACACAATGGACAAACAAAACTGAAACACCAGTAATGTGTGCCACATAAGCTAAAGTTGCTCAGACTGACTGGAGATACATGTGGCTATCAAAATGCAGGTGGTTAAATTGGTTTAGTTTTAGTTAGGTTTTGAGTTAAGTTTTAAGTTGATTTATTTTATATTTCACTATTATTCTATTATTTTATGATTTTAGGAACACTAAGTAAACTTACTTGCTGATCTTGTCTATTGTTTATTTCTCATGCTCTTTCTTTTCTTCCTTTTGCTAGTTTTCTCCATGTGCCCCTGGTACCATGCGCTACCTGGCTTCCACAGGAGCCGATGGTATGGTCTGCTTCTGGCAGTGGAACAACCTTACCATGAAGTTCATGTAAGTGTGTTAAGTTTAAATCTGGGGTCTCAAGTTTGTATTTCCTCTAACTTTGCTCATTGAACAAAGGTGTGTGTGTGTGTGTTTTCAGTGACAGGCCTGTGAAGTTTACTGAGCGCTCTCGTCCAGGGGTTCAAATATCCTGTTGTTCCTTCAGTACTGGTCAGTATATTTTGAACATGTGAACCGATTTTTTAAGATACTTGTACTCCAAAAAATTGTTGTTTTTAGTGAACCTGCACCAACCAATAAATGTTAAATTTACTTAAATGTGGCTTGATATCATTTAGAGAAAGCAACCAATTATTTAATATATATCAATTAAAGTCAGGTGAAATAGTGACCTGAAAATACTATAAATCCACACAATGATATCAGAATCAGAACTGGTACATAATGCTTATTAAAACAATGTTAGCATCAGAGTAATGTTTAAATTCAACCAATATTTGCCTAATGTCTAAATCTACACGCACACAATGATTTTTTTTTTCGGTATGTCTTTGGAAGTGACCACAATGAGGGTCAATTTGTTCAACATTTTAGTCTTACTGTGTGTTCACAAGGTTTATACTCTGGACCTTAAGGCATTTTTTTTTTATTTACACCACTGCATCTGTTTTTATATTGTTGCATGTAGTAGATACAATACCACAAACTCTTCCGCTATTGTCATATCAGATATCAGAAACCATTGCTTCTAAACTACCATCCAGTGTATGTGTTGCTTAACATCCATGTAAACCTAAATGACACACACAAGTATTTGGACAGTTATGGTTGTGTTGTTTGAAACAGTCGTTCGTTTTCATACTTACATAAAGAGAGTTTAAATTAGCTAAATGTAAATGTTTACATTTAAATTAATTACAATGCTACATTCTACAGTTTATATTTTACACTATATAAACACAGTCTGTGTGACGTTTCTCCTCAGGTGGGATGTTCCTGGCCACTGGAGGAACTGATCATGTGCTTCGAGTTTATTACCTGGGCAGTGAAGTACCTATAAAACTGTCAGATTTGGACTCTCACACGGTAAGCACAGGAGTGGAGGAGATGGGTATAGTGAACTTAGAGGAAAAGGGATATAGGGAGTAAACAGTTTTATAAAAATATAGGGAAATATTGCTGGTTTGGTAATATTAACTCTTTTTTTTTTTGTTTATTTTCAGGATAAAGTCAACGCAGTGCAGTTTTGCAACAATAGTGACCGGTAAGCATTCTTTGAGACAATATTATTATTATTATTTATTATATCTAAGCTTAGACTCAGTCTGGGTCTGGGAAAATCTATATATCATCTATAGGCCATCTATAGCCTTATCCGGACGGGATTCGTTTCTCAGGGGGTGCTGGGGCAATTTTCTCTTTAATGGGGGTCATCTGTGATTTTATTCCAGTTTGGAACGACCATTCATGTGTTTTTCTCAGATGTCTTCTGAGGACAATTACAGGCAGAATTACCTACTGTTCTTCGCTGTTTTTTTAGTCTTGTCCGGAAGTACATCTTCTATGTTTAATAAAATAGCTATTTATCCACTGCCATGCACCGTAATTGCAATTTGGAGATCCACGTAAACAACGAGTGGAGAGTTTTATCACTGAGTAGACGTGTGAATATTTTTCACAGACATCTCCTTGAGAAACCTATCCTGTCCAGATAGTGCTGATGAATGTTTGTGTCTGTTTTCTTTTTTCTTTCCCCCAATTTTGTTTTTTTTAATCTGATTTCCTGGATTTGTGTTCAGCTTGAGGTTTGTGAGCGGTAGTCGTGATGGTACAGCACGGATCTGGCAGTACCAGCAGCAGGAGTGGAAGAGCATTACTTTAGACATGAGCACCAAACTGCCTGGGTAATCTAATATTTTATACACAACTGAGCCAGATACTACAACCTAGTATTTAGTAAAGTTAAAATCAGATTTTATCAGTGAATTTAAAATATATGTTTGTAATGGTCATTTAACCTTCAGTCAAGTATTTTGGTCTCTCTTCTCCCATCCCCATCCATGGTCTGGTCTTGCTGCTCTTGTAAAGTTAGCTGCTGAGTTTACTGACTTTTCAATAATGACCATAAGGAGGAACAGCATTAACCTACATCTTCAACAATGAAGCAGTCAGTAACCAAAATCCTTGTCTTGCAGAAGCACTGCGGCATCAGGAGAGGACAAGTCAACCAAGCTGGTCGTTACAATGGTGGCTTGGGACCGTAGTGACCGAACAGTCATCACTGCTGTCTCCAACTTCCTCCTAAAAGTCTGGAACTCCACTAATGGCCAGCTACTGCACATACTCTCGGTGCGTGTGTTTGTGTGTAAATTAATAAATGTGTTTTTCGTAGCTTCAGTTGTAAAGCTGCCCAAGCTTTAGGGGAAGTGGAAGGCATTTATTGAAATGTTTTACTTTGAACAGATTGACCTTTGTAAACTGTTAAAGAACCAGTTGCGAGAGTAAATAATAAATAAGAGAAAGAGGAGGGTGATGTAAAACAGTGAGCGTTAGCTATTTCATCCATATATTTATATTGATTAAATCCATATTGCTGTATAAATAAAAAGTAATATATCTTCTGAACTTAACAGAAAGTAACACTGCATTTACATTAATAAGTAAAACCACAAATACGTAAGAATACATCAAAAACGGTGAGTTTTAGAAGGTAGTTAAATGTTAATCCCTAGCACTTACTAATGTTGACACATAATTTCAGAAACCATCTTTGTTTAATATGAATGTCAGCATACTTTGGTTTGTCACTGCTTTTTACTGGCCTTTCACTAACCTCTGCCTTTGATTGGCTGTAGGGTCATGATGATGAAGTGTATGTGCTGGAGGCTCATCCTTTTGATTGGAGGATAATGCTGTCAGCTGGTCATGATGGAAATATTTACATCTGGGACCTCAGCAAAGGCACCAAGATACGAAACTACTTCAACATGGTGAGCATGAAATGTAGATGTAGTCATTGCGTGGTGATTATTGGCAGATAAAGAAATGGCATGATCAAAATTTGAATTTATTAAAATGTAGACAAATATTGTATATTGCTCTTTGTTTGTTTAACTGTTTATTATTCTCCTATTCTCAGATTGAAGGCCAAGGCCATGGTGCAGTGTTTGACTGCAAGTTTTCTGCTGATGGCCAGCACTTTGCCTGCACAGACTCGCATGGACATTTGCTCATCTTTGGGTTTGGTTGCAGCCAACCCTATGAGAAGGTGAGCGAACATGAACGACCAGATCTTGTCCCCCTTTAAACATATAAAACCGATGGTTAATTTTTACTGTTGTATTTTATTAGATTCCAGACCAGATGTTCTTCCATACGGATTTCCGGCCATTGATTCGGGATTCCAATAACTACGTTCTGGACGAGCAGACACAGCAGGCCCCCCATCTCATGCCCCCACCTTTCCTAGTGGACGTGGATGGAAACCCTCACCCGCCACGGTTCCAGCGCCTGGTTCCTGGCAGAGAGAACTGCAAGGAGGAGCAGTTGGTGCCTCAGCTAGGCTACATGGCTAACGGTACAGTAAGATTATGACATTTTAAGAACATCAGTCAGTAGGTGGACTTTTTGTGGTTTTACTTATGTGCTGTTTATGCTTAATATTAGGATGTCTGTGGATCCTTAAAAGATAATTGAGTTAGCTAGAAAGGATTTAGTTTGTTTTAAATTGTCACATCCTTCTCCCAGGTCTTTCAAAATTTTATTTGATTCAAGTTGGGTTAATGATTATTGCAGAACTGATGGCATTATTTATGGCCCTGCGGGCACTATTTTCCATATACAGTCATGCTTACATTTAGCTAATGAAGACTGCCTTGTGTATGAAAATTGTAAATTAAACAATAAAACGTTGAATGACTGCTGGACAATATTTTTGATTGAGATAATGTTTTTAATTTATGTTGGTTTGAAATGTTGGTTGGTGCACACAGAGGTGCGCCATATCGTACAGGCAAATGAAATACAGCAAAAATGCTTTACATGATGAATCTCCATATTGTGATAATAACAATATATTCTTGAAAGCACTATTTCGATTTCTTTTATTTACTGTATTTAATTAAAATTTTAATTTGCAGTTTATATGCATGCACTAAATATGCTGCATTTATTTTTGTGGCTGCTTTTATTACTTTACTTTTTTAAATTTGTCATACTAATATATTTTTATAGAAAATACTAAATACTTTTATAGTATATTCTTGAAATTAACGTAAAAAATATTAATTGATTTGTCTGACTAGGAGGGCAAAACAATATTTTTAACGTTAATTTCAAGAATATACTATAAAAGTATAAAATAAAAAAAAGTTACAGGCTTACTGTAAACTTAATATTGATGTCAAATGCTTTGGTACATTTTTATTGTTGTGAACAAAGTCGTTTTAAATTTTAAAAGCTTTTATTTACACTAAAGCTACTTTTTTTATTATTAATGGCTGCTGGTTTAGATCAGAGTAGTGTTCAAAAAGTAGTTAGAAGTAACCAATGAAAATGAATTTTGTGTCTTTTAGGTGAAGGGGAGGTTGTTGAGCAGGTGATTGGCCAGCAGACAGTGGACGAGGGTCAGGAAGAAAGCCCTTTGGACAGTTTGATCAGACAACTTCAGAACCAGCAAGATGAGAGAATGAACTCAGGAGACCAAAATGCAGGTCAGACTACTAGAAACACCTGAGAAACAGAAAACTAATTTAAGCTTTTGATTAAAAATGACTAATACTCCTTTCCTGGTTGCTATTAAAGGACTGGATGTGTTGTACTAATATGTAGGTGTTACTAAACTTGGTGTTTCCTCAGATGGAGAAGCAGCAGGTGGTCCCTTGTCCCCACCAAACGTAGGCCTGCGTAGGAGTGGGCAGGTGGAGGGGGTTCGTCAAATGCACAACAACGCCCCCCGCAGTCAGATGGCTACAGAGAGAGACTTGCTGGCATGGAGTCGTCGTGTGGTCGTTAACGAAATCCCATCAGGGATGTTCAGGTATTCAGCAAGTTTTAACATAGATTTGTCTGTATGTCTTTGATGAGGCAAAAGTAAAATAACTGCCACAAAGTTGCCATTGCCAGTATACTTAAAAGTACTGACGAGCGTTTTTGTTTGTTTTCTTTAGGGTTATGGAGGAGAGTCGACTGGCCAAAGGTGATTTGGAACGTTTTTTGTACGTCACAGAGAGGAAAAAGAAGCCTGTTCCTACTCCAGTAAGATATATGTATATTTTAACATAAAATATATAATAAATATGTATAATTGGAGTGGTCCAGCAAACTAAGGTGCTGCCTCTATGATAAAGAGTTTGTTGGTTCAAATCCCGGTCTGGGAATTTCATCAGTGGGGGAAAAAAAATAATTTGTGTATGTGTGCTTGCGTGTTCATGTATTTTCTTGTTGCTCTCTGTAATTTTGTTTTTCACTCTTTCTGTGGTCATAGACTGAGCCGGTAGGCGTCTCTGTTCGTTCTCTGCGGAGACCACTGAGAAAACAGCAGCAAAAGAGACACTCGTATCACACACGGTCCGCCCGCGAGAGGAGGAGGAGCTCTCACGCACGCTCTCGCTCAGGAGAAGACAGCCTTGGGGAATCAGAGAGTGAGGCTGAGGTATAAGATGCACCTGGAATTGATACATAACTCTTATTCAGAAATAGCTGTGGGTAGTGAGACAGTTTGGGCTGCTTTTAGGCAGTTAGTTAAAACAATCAGGTCCTCATGCACTTTTTATATTTATGCTGAACAGTGGAGCTGGCTGCACCAGAAGTGTTCTCGCTATTTTTCTTCATGCTGTTTATTGTAGACAATAATCCTACTAATTTATCAATGCTCATCAGTTCTCTGAATATGCATTTTGGGCTTGTAGAACATACAGAAATAATATATTTCTAAGTAAATTTAAAATCCTTGTACTAGTTTTATTAATTCAGGCCTTTCTGCCAGTACCAGACTGAAAGAGAGTACAATAATCATTTTGTTTAAAAAAAAAACTCTAATATACCAAATTTATAGAAAGAAGATTAATTCCAGTAATTATTGTCATCTTTTTCAGACCTAGTATACTGCAAAGGTTACAGCATCATCTGTTGTGTCTGTAAAAACATGTTTATTTATTAGTTTTTCTGTGTTTTTGTGTATTTGCATAGCAGGAGGAAGAGCAGGCAGAGAACAGTGACCGCTCATCTGAAAGCGAGGCTCAGTGGGAGAACGCCACCAGTTCTAGGTCAGCCCACTTCCCGACATCAGTTTCTGTGCCTTTTTCACCATGTCATATATTTTATTATTCTATCCACAAATTGATACACACAAATTTTCACAACATAAATAAACACAATTTCTTTGTGTTTTCAGTGATTCGTCCAGCGAGTATTCCGATTGGACAGCAGACGCAGGGATCAACCTTCAGCCTCCCAAGCGGACGACCAGAAGGCCGGCTCGTGTTGCCCAAAGCAGCAGCTCGGAGGATGAAGGGGAGGGGCAGGGAGAGGGAGAAGAACGAAGTAGGAAAAAGAAAGAGCAGGAAGAGGAGAAAAAGAAGAAACCCAAACAAACAAAACAAAAAGTGAGTTATTTCTGTTCATTCTTCTGTTCATTTGTGCAAAGTTTTTTTTTTCCATCATCAGTCCATCTTGTCAGTTTACTCATCCTTGTTTTCATCCACCTATTGATTAATTAAAATTATAGATAATGATCCAAATGTCTAATTTGGGTATCTGTGTGTGTCTGTAGAACGTTCCTGCCGGTCAGCTTGAAGAGTGGCATCCCCCGTCCTGGATCATGGAGACGATACCCAGGCGATCTCCTTTCCTACCTCAGATGGGGGACGAGGTAAGGACAAGCAGCCCTGTGCCAGATTTCCACCTTTGCATTAAAAAAAGGAGTTTGGTAGAGAATTACATCAAACAATTTTGTCTTCTTACCCTGTCGGCATTTTCACACCTGTGGCTTGTTTCTCTTGTTTAGATCATGAGTTTGTTCATTTGGAGCGTTTTCTGCCTCATTTCAGTTTGTTTTTGCAAAGGCACAAACCTATATGCACCAATAAACCACGCAAGCTCTAGGGATGGAACGGTACAGTGTGGCCATGGCTCGGTTCGCATGACGGTTCTTAGGCCATGGTATCGGTTCGGTTTCGGTTCGGTTTCGATATATCAATATTATTATTATGGCTCAACATGCAGTGCATTTTTAGCCCTTTCTATTTCAAATCAACAAGGTGCTCCTACTCACACTTGCAGAGCCAATATTAAATAGAAAAAAGGCACAAATTAATTAAAATCCCAATATCTCTAATAAAAAGGTACACTTATTCTTACCGTGCGTCCACACCGAACGCGACGCGAGCGACAAAGCAGCCGGAAGTCATTCATTTTCAATGAGAGCGAGCGACACTGGGCGACAGGCAGCGACACGATGCGAAGCGGGCGGTTTGAGCGACGCGAGAGAGTTGACCAGAACTTAACTTTATGCAAATGAGCAGCGCCGCGCGGCGGCGACTACCAATCAGAAACAGATTCTCATATGTCTGGCCTGAAATCGCTGCTCTAATTTTCGGTTCCTAATGAAGATTTACTCCGCCAGCAAAACGGAAAGAACAGAACTGAACTGAGCTGATCTGAGGTAAAATACTCCACTTCACCAGCGGCTACCCCACTATAGTACTATCCTTACAGAATTACCTTATTTAATAGAAAACTATATATTAAACTGAGGAAATTATTTATAAATTAACAAAACGATTTATGACAACTAAGGGAACATTTTTTTAATTAACAGAACCTTTTATTGAAACAAAGGGAATTATTTATTAAAGTTAACACAATGATTTATTACAACTGAAGAAAGTATTTAATACATTTAACGTAACAATTCACAAAAAATTCTGATTGGTTGTTGCATGGTTGTGGAGAGACACACTGAGAGAAGTACATAAAAAAAAAAGTCTCCCCCAGGTCCTAAGCAGTCCTGCCTATCGCCCAATACACAATGTGTCCAATCAGTAACTACAAATAAAAACATTAAAGTTTTGGTCACCAGCGAGCCAGATAAGGTCCAGAACCAGACAGAGACAGCTGGACAAAATCAAACTTTTTATTTTCTTAACAGGGAATTAACAAACTCAAATTAAAGTTCTTTTTTCTGTAAAGAGGAAAAACAGCGGCTGGGTGAGGGTGGGGTTGTGGGGTGGAGATGGAGGAGCAGGGCGGGGGAGGGAGAAACACACCGGCAGGGTAAAAAAAAACACAGCGTTGCCTCTTGGAGCAAAGATTTACTGCACACCCCCCACCCCCAGCACACGCTCAGCAGCCCCTCCCCCTGACCATGTGCAGTGGCATTTAGCACCTTTTAAATTACTGTGGCAGACCGTTCATTCGCTCTGTTATTGCGCGCACTGAAATACCGCGGTCCATTTTGGGTGTATCGAACCGAACAGGCCGAACCAAACGATTTGATAAAATACAGAGAATCGTTGCATCCCTAGCAAGCACGCTGTCTCCTCTAATTGGTCAGAACTGTGTGGCACTGGAGAAAGAAATTAAATATAGCAAGAAGGTTGTGTGTTCCAGACCAGCACGTATATTTGTATCAGTGTAAAGTGTAAAGTCTGACATTACTACAGTCATGAACAAACGCTAATAAATCAGCTTATTTCTGTATCTAAACAGATGTTTCGCTTCAGTATGAGGAGTATATTTGATAGCTGAGTCGGATCAAGACTGGATCTCACACTTATCACAAGCTGATCGCTCCAGAGTTTGTTTGGGACGGGCAGAGACCACCTTCTCTAGCGGGTCTAGTTGTGGTGGTTTTAGTCTGAACCAGAGTACAATTACTGATTTTACACCTGCCCAATTAAACTCCACCAAGTGCAAACAAACCACAGTCAGTTTTAACTAGACTAACAGCAATGAGCTGTTTGTTTGTTTAAGTTTTAAGCAGGTGGAATCTGTCACTTTAGCCTTTCTCCTCTGAGAGTTTCCCATTAAGTGCCTACTATCAAAGTAAAGTGGACAGGGGTGTTACGCAAAGAAAAAATATTTAAATATATATTATAATGAAAATATTTTGTAGTATATTGATGTAGTATACTCTGAAGAGTCATCTGAACTAAACCAGGGTGGGTGCGAGATTCTACTTCTAATGCACTTTTAGTATTGACATGTAATAAGCAAATGTTATGTAGACAAAAACGTCTATAGATAAACTCCTATGGCAAAGATGAATACACAATAACCATCTCTCTCTTTCCCCCTTTTCCCTCTCTCCTTCTTTGTAGCTGATATACTTTCGGCAGGGACACCAGGCATATGTCCGTGCAGTGCGTCGTGCCAAATCATACAGTATCAACCCCCAGAAACAGCCCTGGAACAGACTGGACCTCAGGGTAATTCCCTTTAGTGACAGTAATGTGTTATGAAAGTCGCTAACCAGGGCAGTTGTAGTGTAAATACATGTTTACTTAAAGTGCGCATGAATGGTGTCTGTGTCTGTGACAGGATCAGGAGTGTGTAAAGGTGGTGGGTATTAAGTATGAGGTTGGTCCCCCCACACTCTGTTGCCTCAAACTGGCCTTCCTGGACCCGCTCTCAGGGAAGATGACCGGCGAGTCCTTCAGCTTGAAGTATGCCCTCTCTCACACACTAATACTTGCTTGCATGCATACATAATATAAACAAAATATGATTTGACTGCAACGTATTGCTCCTTATGGGTGAAATTGGAAGAACTTGGATGTAGGATCTAGATTTACAGAGCAGTACTCCTTTGTTTACAAAACATATGCCATACAGGTTGCAATGCAGATGCTCAAGTACTCAACATTCACACTTTTTTTATGCAGGTATCATGATATGCCTGATGTCATAGATTTTCTGGTGCTACAACAGTTTTACAGTGAGGCCAAAGAACGCAACTGGCAACCTGGTAAGAGCTGTGAGAGAGAGTTTTGTTACTGGGAGAGTCTGGACTATTACTAATTTCAGATTTATCTTTTGCTAACTTTTTACTTTATGCTGTTTGGAGTTGTTCAGCTGCTAAAGTCTTGTTTGTGTTTGTAGGGCAGCGTTTCAGGAGTATTATAGACGATGCCTGGTGGTTTGGGTCGGTGGAGAACCAGCAACCATTACAGGCTGAATACCCAGACAGCCTTTTCCAGTGTTATGTTGTCAGGTGGGTTTGTGTGTTTTATTAGTAACCATAAAAAAATAATAATTTAAATTATTATTGTTCTTGTCTGGTGCTTTTTGATTTGCATGTCCTAATAATATTAAGGATGTCCCCTATAAGGTGATTGGAAATCGTAATCGATCACTTTATTTTCAAAGGTTCAGAATCAAATGGAAAATACATTACGAATGTATCTAAAATCGGTATCAGTAACAGAGGCTAATCCAAACCAAATCCAAATCCATAGAGCAGCCACTACTTTCACGCACGGTTCTTTTTTTCTCCAAACTATCGACAAACCGTCACTATGCTTAAGACTCTCTCCCTCTTTTTCTCTCTCACTCACACATGCACACAGTGTATATACAGCTTCATCATTTGTATTACATGTTTATTTTCTCAATTAAAGCTCTTGGTTATCCAATCCAAAAATGTAACATAAAAACTACTGAGGTATTATAATACAGTGAAAAGTCAAAATATAGTCTGCCAGGCCTAAACCAAACTACACTATTATTACAGTCTCCCTCCCAAATATACAGAACTATCAACATTTAAAAATGAATTGTGATCTTAATTATGTTGAATCACAGAATTGCTATTGTGTAAACAGTTTGTTTATTTAGAAAAATGTGTAGTCTTTGGAATTGATTTGTATGCTATTTAGTGCTTTTAAGGTACGTTTTTGGTACCGTTGTTTCTATAATAATTAAATATAACAAAATGTATGGGACAATTTGGATGTCTTTGGGACTCTGTATCGACAGATACTCAAAATCAAATGATGATTGGGACATCCCTAAATAATAATATGCTATACTGTAAGTTAGAGGTCTGCACGGGACTGCTTTTTTTAAACCCCATATTGCACGCTCTTGTGCATTTTTGTCTGGTTACTGCCCGCTCCTGCCAAAAAACGCTGCAATCCTGCCAAAAATCCTGCACCCGCCCGCCTCATGCACATTTCTGCCGCTCCCGCCCCGCGGTCCTAATATGAATTTAATTCATTACATTTACTGCCTCAAATTTACTTATGTATTTATTAAAACAGCAATTCAGTGCTGATAGTACTGAATAGAGTGGGTGTGCAGACCTCTACTGTAAGCTCATTTGATTGGGATCGCATTTTTTAAACTAAGTATTGCATTTCTTGTTTTGAGGTTGCAGTGTTTATGTGAAATGTATGTTTAAAGGTTTTGTTTGTGTGTATTGAGTTTAACACTGATCTCCTTCAGGTGGGATAATGGAGAAAGAGAAAAAATGAGCCCATGGGACATGGAACCAATACCTGATGAAGGTGAGTGCTGGTGTATGTTGTGAAGTAAAAGAAAAATAAGGAGTTCAAGTTTGTTGACTGTTTCCTATAATTTGCTGCTGATCTGCTTTTATTGTTCTGATTGGCGATTCTCAGCTCCTCTCCCTGATGAGATTGGAGACAGTGTCCCAGTAACGGAGGAGGAGCTTCAGGCACTGCTGTATCAGCCACAGGACGGAGAGTGGGGCACGCAAACACGTGATGAAGAATGCGAGAGAGTCATCGCAGCTATAGACCAGCTGTTCACACTAGGTATAACATGCACGTACATTTTTACACATATAGACTGTAATAAGTGCCAACATATATAACATACAATGACAAAGAACCTACCAGCATGTAAAAGGATGCGAACAGCAAGATTTTCATGAACCTGCATATTAACTGTGTCTGTTGTGACTATGTGTCTGTGTGAAAAGACATTGCGAAGGCGTTCTCTTGTCCTGTGGATTTGAGAGACTACCCCCTGTACTGCACTGTGGTGGCCTATCCTACTGACCTCAGCACCATCAGAATGAGACTTGTACAACGCTTCTACAGGTACATCCATGTAGCGTGTACACACACACTCATACACTGCTTTTAGAGGTACAATGTTATCTGAAGAAGTCATGCGTACAGGTACATAACTGCACACTGTGTGATGTGTGACAATTGTTGTCCTGTTATTGCACATATTAAACTGCCAGTGACTATATTAAGAAGGAAAATTAGGGATGGAAATAAAAATAATAATAATTTAAAAAAATTATAAATAAACAATCCAACCCGCAGGAGGATTTCTGCACTGATGTGGGAGGTGAGGTATATTGAGCACAACGCACGAACATTTAACGAGCCACAGAGCCCCATCGTCACGGCAGCCAAAGCACTCACTGATGTCCTGCTACGATTTATTGGGTAAGACCTTTTTAGATTGTTTGTTTTTGCCATCAATGTTTTAAGTAATATGCCAATAAATTGCTATCCAGTATTTGGCTACGTTTACATTATCAGACTGAAGTGACTCAAATTAGATTTTTTGCTCAATTTGGCTCAGATCAGATTTTTTCTTGGCTGTGTGAACGTCCCAAATCTGTTTTTTTTTTTTTTTTTTTTTCTTCCCCCTGTCATATTTAAGTACATTTTTTATGTGTGGTCCTAAATCTGATACTTATCCAGACCGCAGATGCGACATGAATGTGGTCAAAAAACAAAAAGACATGAAAACAGTCAAATCATAATTCATGCGCCTTTTTGTTTTTATGCACGCGCTACATGCTTTTCTCTCGTACCCACACATCTCTTGGTGCAACTGTGCAGCTCTAGCTGCAAAAACAGCAAAAGCAAACCGCCTGGCCTTTTTTTCTTCTCCTCAACCTGAGCATATTTTCTGTTTGCACTCCACTCAAGCAAAAAATGCTCCACATGAGCTGCTAACTCATCCATTTTACCTTTATACAGCTATCATCAAATATGACGTTTTTTTGTTAGTGAAGATGATGTCGTTTATACACTTATCAATGTGCGCATGTGAGGTGTTTCAGGGACAGAATTTACACATAGATACAGCCCAAGATAATCAAATCCAATCTGAGCAAAAAATCGGATTTGAGCAATGTGGCTTGTAATGTGAACGTAGCCTTAGAGTATAATAGCTTTTAATATGCTAAATGAAGTTCTAATAACATTAATATCCTGAATGATGTTTTATTCATAAATATTACGAATGCATTTCTAGTAACATTTAATAGGCAGGTGTAATATGCTCAAACTTATTTATTGAATTTCATTTATGCAGAGATCAAAGCTGTAATGACATCTTGGATGTGTACAATAAAATCAAGACGGAGCTCAGCAGTGCTGCTGAAGAAGAGGTAAGAGTGTGTGTTGCAGGACTGTATGCTTTGAGAGAACATACAAATAGTGTCCTAATGAAAACAGCTGGATTGATTTCAGTTGATTTGATTAAATGGGTGCACAAATTGATGTTGATGACAGAATCTATGTTGTTCGGGTGTGTATTTGTGGAGACACTAAGTGTATCTTTATTTTAGGAGGAAGTAGACGTTGACTCGGACACTCCAGGCACGTCTACTGGTCAGAAGGTGAATTTAAAGTTTTGAAATCTGCATTTTACTCGGTCTACTAATGTTAACAGTCTCTCTGATCTACCTCTGAAACACAATTTGTCTTTTCTTGTTTTATAAACAAGCTATTGTCTGTTAACTCTGTATATGAAACTTAGTTACTTCACTTTATTTTTTATAGCTATTCTTTAACTGTTTCCCATTTCTACTTTTTTATTAATGTATTATAGGTTTCTTGCTCTATCCGAATTTGTCCCATCTTATGTTTGTAAACTATTATTTCTTTCCTGCTTTATAATTTTAAAAAATCCTTTTTTTTTTTTGTATTTCTCAGTCCAAAATGTTGTGTATCTGCTCAGCTACATTATAAATGAGGGTCATCGTCAGTGTCCTCATAAGCATGTCAATGAGTTAGGCTGATTAGTTGATCTTGTGTCTACTTAAATTTTTTCAGAAGCGTGGTGTGGTTCTGGACGTGCAGGCATGGTTAGTGAAGTGTAAGGAGCTGATGAGGAAAATGATCGCCAGTCCAGACTCTGAACCCTTCCGGCAACCTGTTGATCTCTTTGCATATCCGGTAACTTTATCAGTATTTCATTTGTTGCTGCTGAGGTATACAGTGTTTTAATCAAAATGTGTTATTTAAACTATATATGAATTGTATAATAATGAATGAATATAAATGTTATCAGATTCCAGTGTAATATTGCTTTTGTATTTTTCAATGCAGTCTGTAATGTAAGATTTAAAAACAATTATTTTGTGATTCTCTCCGTCTCCAGGACTACAGAGACATCATTGACACTCCAATGGACCTGGGCACAGTCTCAGAAACTCTGATGGCTGGGAATTATGAGAACCCCATGGAGTTTGCTAAAGATGTCAGATTAATCTTCAGCAACTCCAGAGCCTATACCCCGAACAAGAAGTCCCAGGTATGTTCATTATTCACCTCTTCTTTTTAAATCAGCATTATGTGAGAATTGGTATGTCTTGCGTGTTGGCTCCCCCTATAGTGAGAGTGTAATTCTTGCTTTGACCTACATCTAATTACATGCTTTAGAAAGTGAAAGAAGCATTGATGTAGTAAGATTCCAAGATTTTACTGCAAGATTTTACAGCAAATATAACTTTGTCCTTTCAAGTGTACTGCTCGTTCTCCATTGCAGTATTTTGGCTTGGAGTTGGACACTATTCTGCCTTTTACAGTCAGTGGAGCATTGTGGTTTTGAAGCTGCTATTTTAAGCCAAAAATGCTACAAACTTTGTTTTAAATTGTCAATAATAACATTTTTTACATTCACGTCAGTCTTACTGCCAGCAAAAAAGTTATTTAAACAAGTAGGTGTTTGTTGTGTTGTCTGGTGTCAAACAGAGGGGGGATGGGTTTCCCTTTTGGAGTTTTTTTTTCTGATTCTGATTTCTCAACTCACTCTTAAGGGCGTTTCTCCTGCTAGTTTTAACATTGGCTCAATCTAGTCTTCAAGACTTCACTTTAGATCCTTAAAGAGCCATGTTAATTTAACAAATTCTACAAAAATTTGATTTTTGACTCAAATTCAGCAACATCAATTGGGATACTATTTTAACCCTGAAGGGTTCTGTAGCCTTGGCTTAGGGCTGTTTTTTTGTATCTATTGGTTGAATGATGAATTTCAGCATCTTGTGAGCTTTAACAGAGCTGTGAGCAATTTGCAAAATATGCATCTGACCAGCTCTCAGGATCAGCTAAATGTTTGTGCCATTGTTTATTCTTGAGTGTACTGATATATTGTTCTCATTTTTTCATAAGTCACGATTTTTTTTAATTGTTCCTTAACATCCTGATCACTCCAAAGAACAGGACCTATTGTGAGTGTCTTAAGAATTGGCTAATAAACGTTTTTGTTACTAAAGTGAGTAGTGTAAATTGGAGAACAAAAAGAAAACAATTCTAAAGGATAAAGAGAGGTTACAAGACGTTAAATTTTTGTAACACATCAGTGTCACATAAAAAGCTGATATCACAGGAATAAAATTAAATGCAATGAATGATGTTAACCCTGTTAAAGAAAAAAATAATCTGTCGATCTATGCAGACACCCAAAAACCCAGTTACCCATTTCTATGTAAAAAAAATAGTTGTCTGTTGTTCTTTTTCCCCCAGATCTATAGTATGACACTCAGTCTGTCAGCTTCCTTCGAGAACCAGATCATCGCCATCATCTCTGATTACAAATCAGCCGTTCAGAACCAGAGAAGATGCCAGCAGAGACTCAGCTGCAGCAAGAAAATGCAGGACTCTCCAGATAGGTAACGAATCTTCATACCCACGCTCACACTCTTTTGTTTACATTATACCTCACATACTGAATTACATCCCTGTTTTTTGTAGTAACTGACTGAGATTTCATTAAATGGAAATGTATTTTTTAGATTTTATTCTTATATAAGTAATATGGCGATTCATGATATTTATTTTAAAGAACAGTTAAACTAATAAAAAAAATTAAGAGAGAAAATAGTAAACACTGAAGTGAAATTCAACGTTTTCCTTAAAAATGGTAATGAATGACAATTATAAAATAATCTTATGTCTGTGTGTTTCTACAGCCCCAAAGGGAAGCACAAGCCAGCAAAGAAAACAAAAACTCCCAAGCAGCCCCCCAAGAGCCGCTCACAACAGCCTTCTCATAGTGGTGCGTTTATGTTGGGGGAAAATAGTCTTGTGTGTGTCAAAGTTTGCAAAATTCCCTTTCTATGTTTGTAATCTTTTTGGTTTCTATATCGTCAGATTTGAATCCAGCTTTAGTCGATGAAGACAGCCAACCATCTTCGTCATCATCGTCGTCATCATCATCACTATCATCAGCAATGACTTCATTACCTTCAGTGCCACCAGGAGCTAAAAGAGTCACACGTAGTAGAACTACACCCAGAAAAACAGGTACACACAAACACAACAGCACAGAGAGATGACCGGGAAGACTTTGTGCTGATAGTGGGTCCTAATCAATATTCTACTGCAAATCTGGAGCACCCTATAGAGCAATATTATAAAGTGCAGAAACAGTATTGTGTCTGCTAGGGCCCACTGCCCTGCGCTTTTTAGTGATTTCCCTGCTTCCAACGCTAGCGATAGGAGCATAGCACTGCCCATGCATAGAACTCATTAGTTTTACACCATTAACAAGCTCAAAGTAGCTCCACACATTATTGGTGGTATTAGCCCTCAGAAAAAAATCTGAATGCACCCCAAGTCATTTTTACACCGGATTTCCCGTTTAATGAAAAATTGATTAGATAAAACTGAGTGATTTGTTTATTTGCAATTATTGCTGTTTGGGTCATTTTAACACCAAAAATCTAGACAAACAATGTGTAAGCAGTCCTCTAAGATTTAACTGTTAACTGTTAAGACGTGTGTGGGTGTGTGTGCAGATGCTCAGTGCAACGGGCCACTTATTAATGGCGGCCGGACAAAGCGCAGACGATCCACCTCGCTGGGACAGCAAGAAGCTTCGGACTCAGAAAACTCTGACTCTTCGTCGTCATCTTCTTCATCTTCATCTTCCTCCTCTTCTTCACCTTCATCATCGTCTTCCTCTGAGAGTGAGGCAAGCGATGCTGAAGTGGGCTTTCCTGATGGTGGCGACCACGATTACAGCAAAGCGCCGAGGCTGGCCCTCAGCCGGAAAGGGAAAATGACATCTACGGTGGCCTCTAGCATTGCGGCTATCGCTAAACGAAAAAGGAGAGCTGCAGAAGAGGAAACAGCAAAAAGTCTTAAACGGGTTTGCAGGGAACTGGTACAAGAATTGGTACAGACCGAAGAGGAGGAGGAGGAAGAGGAGGAGGTGGATGACGACAACAAAGAAGATGGTGATGAGGAAGAGGAGGAGCCTGAGGAGGAGGAAGAACCTGAAGAGGAAGAAGAACATGAACAGGAGGAGGAAGAGGAGGAGGAGGAGGAGGATGAGGAGGATGAGGATGAAGAAGGGATGGCATCGGCACAGTCAGAGCAGGTTTCCACTAGAGGTGGGAAGACGAATCAGAGGACGGCAAAATCGGGGCGGGTAAACACCCGCAACCAAGGGCGACGGACCGTAGTGTACAATGATGATTCCGAGGAGGAGGGGCCAACAACTGACCCACTGAACCTGGGCATGTCCCGTTCTGGAAGAGTCCGCCGGATGACCGAAAGAGCCAGGGTCAGCCACCTAATGGGCTGGACACACTGACCTTTTGTTGACTTTTTTTGACTTTTTAACCAACCTCAGACTGACTCACTACAGCAATACTGCAGGGATTTGTTCTTTTGTGTATCTGTTTGAATATTAGTAGCTTTTGTCATGTTTTTGTACAGGTAAATGTTGTTTTTGATTTTTTTTTGTTTTACTTAGTCATCAAGGAGACTTTGTTTACGACTCTGGATCATGGTGCTGCCCCCTCTCGTCTAGCTCTGGATTCCACGAAAAGAACATCATCTCGGCCATCGACTGAAACAGCCTTATTCTGGTCCAGAGCATCTAGAAATCTTTTTTTTTTTTCCCTTCTATTCATCTTTTCTCTTCTTCCCCTTTGGTTTGCCGGCATGGTGCTGTTTCCAACTTGAATATATTCACTGCACTGCAAGCAGAACAATGGTGCTGTTTCTCTCTTTCTCTCACTTTTCACTCTCCCTCTTTTCTCAAAGTATATTTGTCAGTCATCATTTTCTGTTAACCACAAAAAAAATGTTCTAATAATGCATATTGATCAACTAATAGGAAGTCCATCTTCTGAATCAAATTGTTACCTCTGTTAGTGTTTCATGTGTATAAAAGACTGTCTTTTTCTTTCTTTTTTTCTTTCGGTCTCTTTCTTTCTTTCTCTCTCTCTCTTTCTTTCTGTTTCTATCAAATCTTCCAAGATGCATTAACTACTTCCAATTCATGAATCTTTGCCCTTCCATGTCTGGCCGTGCCTGTACAGATACACAGTGGCTCTGGACACACTCACACTGCAGACTGTTTTTACAATGAGTATATTTATATTTTTCCACCGTTGTATAATACACTTTGTAGTTTCATTCTTAGCTCTCAGTATGAAGAAGAAATCAGATGGATCCAGTAAATGTTTGCACATGTTATAAAAAAAAGTGGCAGCTGATTTGGTAGAAATAAGTTTTGGCTTTTCTTTTTTTATTTGCAAAGGATAAAAAAAAATACATTTTTGAAAATGTGGTGTGGTGCCAATTTTTGACTCATAATTAATATTTTGGATCTTTGTTTTTTTACACTGATTCTTATTGGTTGAAGCTTTATTTACAGACTAACTGTAGCTTGCATTATTTAAATTGATTATTGCATCAGTTTCCACTTTTTTGCTTTTATCTGAGCCTCTCTCACACAACTGAGTTCTCAGAAATAGACATATTTTGTCTGTTTAAGTTTAAAAAAGCTTTAAATTGTCTTGTGAAGCTGTTATTAGTGGACAGGAGACCCTCTTTGCTCTACAGAATAGCTAGAAATTATCGTTGTGGCTCAGGCAGGTATTGTATGTCAATTTGCTGTTATTTTTCTAGTTTCATTCCATACAATTTTCAGTACAGCACTATGCAGCCTGGCACCTGCAGTGGAGAATCATAAGTAGTGTAGAATAAAGTGGTTCAGAGGATATCTGGGTTTTGAATGTAGCATAAAACTGTTTATACCGTCTTGACCTTGACCTGTCTGTGGATATCTTTGTACACCTCAGTCACACAATTGCCATTTTTATTAACAGTACAGCATTAAATGAGTAGTTTAATAATAATAAATATCTTTATCTAAAACCAAATCATGAAAGTATTGGCACTCATAAGGAATCAAGACCAAATTTGGTCTTTTCTGTTGATTTGAGTTTATTTAAACTTTTAAGGTGCTGTGTTTTGCTGTGGCTAGCTTAGCAGACTGTAGTGACAGCCATTTTGAAATACATTGTGGACTTTCAGAGGGTTACAATAGACATTGGGGAGCTCCTTTTGCCTTACTTTAAACAATAGTTACGTATTTAAACAGTTTTATGTCCAAGATTATGTCAGTTTTGATTGAATGATTTTGTTGCAATGCTAATCGCTATCTTTGGTTGTTAACATCAATCTGCTTTAAGCTCACAGAAAACAGGAGTCACATTTTGCCTGTAGTTATAAAGTATTCTGTGTCTAAGCTGATTTTGTAGTAAAGCAACTCATCACTGTTGCTCCCGGAGTTAAACATAAATATTCTAAAGCAGACACATTTGTCCAGTGTACTTGTATTTATTTATTTTTTGTACCATAGAAGGCCTGAATTGTGAGGTGCTAGCTAGCTAATGTTATTCTGTACATGCTACAGAGATGCTAACGCTGTCACAATCTCAACAAAATTTACAAACCAGCAAGAGTTTTCCAAGTTAGAAGAGGCAAAACTGTTTTATGCTAGAGTTTGAGTAGCAGGTGGTGTTAAATAAATGAGACAGTTTAGCACTAGCTATATTTTCATGCAGTTTAAGAGATAATGTGGGGAAAAAATATGCACTCTAATTAAATTTTTATTATAGGATTCAAATTTTAAACATTTTTTATTTACCCAAGTGTCTGATGGGGATGGTTTTCAAAAATTGCTTAAACCAGGAATTTCTTGCTTTAGAGGTTTATGGGAACTTAATCATGGGAATTAAATTTTGGTCAAGTGATTCATTTAGTTTAGCTCTTGCATTCTGTTTTGTTCCATCTGATCAGTGTGAAGTTGCATCAATATTCAGTTCTAGCAAATGCTGTTCTTTTCAAATAGTGTGGTGTTAGCTACTTTATGATGCTACGAAGGTCATGAAAAAGATCAGCATTTTTGTACTTCCGCCACATTTACATTGAAATATGAAGCATGACTACATCCAAATAAATCAGAGACTCTGTTATTAGGGGGTGAAATAAACCTTTGTACCTCTGTAATGGCAATATTAAAATATCTTGTGATATTACTTTGTTTATTACTTGTTTAAAATGCCATTTGCCTCAATCAGTGTAAAGGTGTGATCAGATACTTTTCCCTCTGTTTTTTCTTTTTTTGATTCACTGTCCAAAGATCCATCCCTAATCTGTTTTCCCCCCTTTTTCTCCACCTAAACCCCCTCTTCTATTTTCCCCATGACCCTCTCAAATGTGATGGATCAAAGTAGTTCAGGGCCAGTTCAAGTGGTGGTGGTGATCATGAAGAGGTGATTAGATGTAATAAAGTTATGCCAGTGTCTACTTTTTCTATACAATTTCTGTGTTTTTTTTTTTTTTTTAATAAAGAAGGAAAACTATTTACTCTTGTCCTAAAAATATTTAGGCTCTCTGTTCAATATGGCACTTTGATATTTTGCTTAATTTAGCAAAACATTCTTCAATGGGGGCAGTATAAGTGTTGAACTAGAGTTTAGTGCTTTGCATCAACTAGACAGTGTTCTTGTTTCCTATTGTAAGAGATGGAAGTTCCATTAAGGCTCATTTACACTCTATGTATAAAACTGCATGCATTCATTTTAAACCTTATCATCACTGCCCACATAGCTAGTAGCTAATGTGTAATTCACATTGATGTGAATAATAATTTCATCCACTACTGGAAAGGTTAGAAACTTGATTCTAAAATTAACTAATATGGTGATGGTGGAGATGATTGTGTTGATGAAATTGCTATGCATTTCATTACATTTGGCAGACACTTTTGTTCAAAGCAACTTAAAATAATGATGTACATTTAGTAATAGAGGCATAAAAGTTCAAGGTAAAAAAAGCTGTTAGGAGAGTAAGTGCTGCTTGCGCACAGGCGGGGGTTAGTTTAGCGTACCAGCTGCGTTTGATACTTGCAAATCCAGCTAAGGGGGTTTAACTTAACCGATAAATCGGCTAACCCGCTAAGATAACGGTAGCTTCAGCTGGTCAGGTCTTACATGAAATCAAGTACAGAAGAAAACAACTTAAAACAGTGTAAAATGTACAACTTTGATAAACATAGGCAGCAGTGGGAGAAAATACTGAAGAAAATTACTTACAATTGTACATAAACTCTCCCAAAGTGCCAATTCCTGGTCGTTGTCACCAGTTTAACTTATCACCCCAGCCAGAGTGCAGTGCTTGAAAACAGATGGTCTCGAAGGATTAATTTTTTTTTTTTTGTGTTAATGTAATTTTTACACTAATCACAGTTTTTGTCATATGTTACTTTATAATTTCAGCCACTGACCTAGGCTTAGAGTCTCTGTAAAACACAAATTCCACCGGAGATCCTATGTAACACTAGTCACTTACTCAGAGGTGGGTAGTCCAGGACCAGAAAGTTAAAATCCACAAATCCAACCTGGCTGAGCTGCCCAGGCAGTTGGAACAAAATCCCCAGGGTGGATTTTTACTTTCTAGACCTGGACTACCTACCTCTGCTTACACAAGATGGCTAATATTGGGAAAAACTGCACTACCCCTTAATGCACTGTTTTCAGTGCGTTCCCCCTTGATTCTTTTGATGAAAGCCCGAAGTAGACATGAAGTTTAGAGAGAGAGTATACTTGATCTTCAGAAAATTTGTTACAGCAGGGATCCTTGGGGACACCTTCCAGTTTCAAGAAAAGAGTTCAGAAGGCCCCCAGAACTGGTTTTAACTGATTCGTTACCAATACTTGTTTATGTAAAATTGTTTTAAGCATATGTTCTTTTGCTAGCACTGCTTGACCCAAATATGTGTCGTTGACAATATGGTTATCTACTCGCCCCAGCTGTGGCCTAAAAGTTAGTTTGACAATTGAATAGAGGAGTTATCAGCTTGGTGGCTCGGGCTGGCTGTCTTCTCACCTGTTACTTTTGTAGAACACTCAATACCCCTTACACTAACACAATGAGCCTATTTCCTGAAAATGATAAAACTTCTGCTACTGCTACTTTAAGTCACGGCATATATCTGATAGTTATTAGAGAATATTGAACACTTTTATTAAGGCATCAATGTTATACCTTTGACTCCCTCACTGACTTCTTACTTCTGTCACAAGTACAGACCATTCCATTATACATGACAACTTTGCAAAGAGTTTTACTGTTAGGGCCTGTTTTGTAAGTAACTTCTAAGCATCCATACACTCACACACACACACACATTATTCTGAGTTTATAAGAGGAAACTAAATATTGATTAAGTAATTATTTAGCAATTGTTAGCCTAAGAACCAGTACCTTTCTTAACACATGCTACCTAAATAACTAGTGCAAACAGAACTGTTATAAACATACACACCTACCTATCTTAATTGTACTTTGCTGCTGGGCAAAGCATTTAACCCTGATGTGTTATTTGCACAAATGACCCAGGAACGAACTGCCATGTTGTTCCTAGTGCTGTGAGCTCCTATCTGACGAGGCGTGTCGGCTTCGGCGAGGACATGAATACTAAATCACAAGTAGACGTAGACACAAAGCTTTTCCTGATCGAGTATTTTCTTTTACTAGCTACTGCAGACAATGGAGGCTGAGGAAGAATTTAATGTGCAACATGCATATACAACTCAGAGAGACCTACTGTATTTCACAAATAACAAGAAAAAGTGGATTTTAGTGGAATGAGACATTTAAACATTTAAATTGACTTAAATTGATTTAAATTTACTTCTTCAACTAACCTAACAAATTTAACTCCTGTCGATACTTTATAGCGGTGGCAGATTTTTGTGGCTAAGACGATTAAGAGACTCCATAAATACATTTAATTCAACAAGAAAAAACATAAAGGGCTGACCCTTTACCAAACTTTAAGGTGTGCAGATAATAGGCTTGTTCGACTTAACCCGGCGCTGCGCAGTCCGATCGCCGCCTGGCTCGGTATGGTGCATGCTGGTTAGTTTTTTTGTCCGACTTGCGTCTGCGCCTTCATCACGTGACGATGACTTCCGGCGTTATAGTCCCGCGAGTGAAATCTATGGAACGCCAAAAGTCCCAAAAAACGCCTGGACCAGACGCCTTTTATCGAAAAGAACGGCGTAAAATACGGCGTTCTGTGTGGGTTTTACGCCGTAATATACGCCGTATGATTTCAAGACGCCGTAATATACGCCGTATGATTTCACGACGGCGTTAAAAACGCCGCTAAAAGCACAGAAGACGCCGTTTCCCACGGCGTTTTTCTATGGCAAGCCAAATGGGTCAGAATTCGCCTGGGTCTGACGGCGCTTAAAGCGTGCGTAATACTTAAAAAACGCCGTCCAAAACGCCGTGCAGGGCTTACTTTTACGCCTTGGAACAAACGCGAGGCGCCGCCAGGCGTTTAAGAGCGTGTGGCGGCGCCAGGCGCTTACATAACGCCACCACGCGTTTTCATAACGCCTCCAGGCGTTCCATATGCAAAAACGGACAGAATATACATATCCCCTCCTTCTCCAAGCAGTTCAGCCCTCTGACTCTGTCAGGGAACTATATCTCCTGTTAAAATAAAAGCCCCCAAGTGCTTCAAATGTCTGCTGTGTTATTAGATGTGCTAGATTCATGTATTTCTGGCTAAACTGGGCTTTGCAAAATGTAGTCCCTGATTAAAACATAACAAAATGTAATCAAACGTACTTATTTTTTATCAACTCTTTCATTGCTGGCCTATTTAGTAATCATGTTTAATTTGTCTGATGCCGCAAGACCTGAGCCAGCCAACACACACACACACACACACACACACACACGCACACACACACACACACACACACACACACACACTCTCTCTCGAAGGCATTGGGGATTTTAATAAAACGCGCAATACAGAGACCACCACAGCATACAGAATGAATGCATAAATGGAGAAATTAGGAAATCAACCGGACACACAAAATCCAGCAACACATTTAGCAGATCTGTGTAGAGATTCTATACGTTTTAGGGTCACTCTTAAAAAAATAAAAACTGTTCACTATGAGATCGTAATATTCCGAATCATTCAGTATTCAAGGTATTCCTTAATTAAATTGTTTTTGATCATGGTACATCCTTATATTATTTTTTGCTTTCTTACTTTTTAAATAAAAGCCCTTTTTGTATCGCTGCCGCTCAAACGGGCAGCGTGGGTCTAAAATGAGCCACATTCATTTTCTATGCTACTTCAAGTATGGCTGTGTGGTTC
Source organism: Astyanax mexicanus (assembly GCF_023375975.1). Lineage (NCBI taxonomy): Eukaryota > Metazoa > Chordata > Actinopteri > Characiformes > Acestrorhamphidae > Astyanax > Astyanax mexicanus. The sequence goes on from NC_064408.1 coordinate 34,628,867, forward strand.
TATGATATATTTTAGCAACGCATTAATTCCGTCGTTCAGAATTTAATTGACGAATTTATGAATGAGTGTTTCTTTTGCACAAATCTTCATTTTCATTCTCCTTACACAGGTTTACACACACGGGTCAGACACAACGCACATGAATTTACCATTTCACAGCTCAGCACAGCTCCCTCAGTACTGTTTTACGATAACATCACCTTAGAAAATATTTGATGCCACTAGTGAAAGATAACTGTATATAATATTTGATTAGGATTAGGTTACCATTAGAGTGAGAATATTACCTGTCAGAAAGTTACAAGTACTTATTATTAGATGTTGACATATTCTATTTTAGTTAGCTTAATATACTGTAGTACTTTGTTAGGCCATTTAGCTACAGGGTGTGTTTATAATAATGTTCTTGGTGACAGTAACTGAAATATTTTATTAATTTAAAGAATAAACATTTTTAATAAAATAAATAGTACAGTCTAATATAGGATAATAATAATAATAATAATAATAATAATAATAATAATAATAATAATAATAATAATAATAATAATATTGACATTATTTTGACATATTCTATTTTAGTTAGCATTCTGAATATTTTGTAGATTTTTTTAAAAACTGCACACACACACACACACTTTTATTATTACTATTATTATTATTAATATAATTTGATATTATTATTATTATTATTATTATTATATTGATATAATTATTATTATATTGAATTAATAAATTATTTAAACAAGCCCGGAGTGGCTAATCGGGAGGATTCCCGATGGGCCGGGGCGAGTTTGGGCCGGTTGGACGGAAAAAAATTATTTACCCTCACTTCTCTAATCTTATTCTTGCATTCATTGCCATTCAACTACGTATGCACTCTCTATTCGTCTGACAACACAGCCCCTACGTCGGGTTTAACCATCTGAGGGAATTCTCCTCTCCCAAATGTTTGAGTTGGTTGCGTCCACGAGTGGTCTTTTCTGAAGCGATCAAATTAAATGCAGCAACAGAATAGCACAAAGCGTCAGATGACTGTGATGGAGGGTAAAAAGAGGCCAGGTGGAGCCGAAAAGGCCAGATTAAAAAAAGAAAGAAGATGGAATCATATTTTTCCTGAATCCTAAATAAAAATGCAAAACATATTTATAATGCGTGCAGAGTAGAATATTTTCGCTTTGTTTAAGTGCGCAAACTAAATTTTTCCCGCACTTTATTTACCGCGGTGGTTACGCAAAAAAAAAAACGGTAAAACATTTAATTCAGGGCCGGAGTGGGCCCTTTTTTCAGCCCGGGAGTTTCGTGCCCAAATCCAGCCCATTTTTTCCATGGAGCAGGAATTTGAATAAATAAAACAGCAGCTAGATCTTACAATGCCTTTTTATTACATATAAGTACAAGTATATGTTGGTAAGTTAACAGAACACCCTTCACCTAAACACGTTTAATTCCAATTTAAATCAAATAAAGATTTAAAAGGTAATTAATTTGACTTAAAAGTAGTGCTGGGCGATATGGGAAAATATTTTATATATATATATATATATATATCACAATAACGATATATATCATGATATACCACATTTATATAAATCAATTATAAATAAATTAACAAACACGAAACTGAGGGTATTTAATCTGTAATTTCAGTTCGTTTTAGTTTTTTTTCTTTTAATCACCGTTTTTATTCGTTTCAGTTAATGAGAAGTTTCGTTAACAATAAGACTTGGTTACTTAGCTATATGGTGATTATCATGCAATAGCTTTATATAAAATTAAAATAGTATTAAAAAACAGATGACATCACAGACTATTTCCTGGAGCCCGACCAGCTGAGGAAAGTGATGCGCTCATCTGCGCGTTTGAAGCTCTGCAGGTGGATTAATATGTGCGCGGCTCGCGGGGATCTGGCGCTAATTCTATTGCTTTGGGGCTGCATGACATTCAGTCTCTCAGTCTGCCAGTCAGACTACAGTGTCAGCATATATCAGGTGCGTTTTCGTACAGGACAAACCATTCAAACATGCGAATGAGATCTCAGCACCTGATTAAAAAAATCACACAGTGTCTGTCTGGCTTAAAATTAGATACAGCTATTATATTATATTATAATTAATAAATAAATATTCATTTAAAAGACCAGGGAAACGTTCTGTATGCTAACAAGCTAGAAGCTAATAAGCTAATAACAACATTTAATAAAAACAGAAAAATAGATGTAAAATAGGAAAATAACCAACTAAACTAAGCTCAAAATGCTAAAAGAAATATAATCTAACGAATTCTAAAAGATCAAAATGAAATAGTGGATCCTCAAAGCAGTAGCTTAAAGACAGAATATAAAGCTTTACCAGATTCAAAATCTTAATTCTAATAAACAAGGCATATTTCGCCCTAAATGTTTATTTCCTGAAAGGACATACAGCTAGATACTGAAAAGCAGAGATTCTAGGCTTTACAATTAAAAAAATAATTATTCATAAACACAAAAAGATATTAACTATGACATATTTCTGGCCCGTCGGCGGGCCAGGGCGTGTTAAGAGGTTAATGATGTGTATTGGGCTCTACAAAATAAACTACGCTAAATCGACATTGTAAACGTTGCCCAATAGCTGACGATTCAAGATTATTTCCATATCTCTGTTTACCGGCTGCAGCTGAAGTCTGTCTTCTGGAAAACAAGTTTGTTAATTTTGCACATTTGGCTGCTTCTTCTTCCATCTTCTTTCTTTTTTTAATCTGGCCTTTTCGGCTCCACCTGGCCTCTTTTTACCCTCCATCACAGTCGTCTGACGCTTTGTGCTATTCTGTTGCTGCATTTAATTTGATCGCTTCAGAAAAGACCACTCGTGGACGCAACCAACTCAAACATTTGGGAGAGGAGAATTCCCTCAGATGGTTAAACCCGACGTAGGGGCTGTGTTGTCAGACGAATAGAGAGTGCATACGTAGTTGAATGGCAATGAATGCAAGAATAAGATTAGAGAAGTGAGGGTAAATAATTTTTTTCCGTCCAACCGGCCCAAACTCGCCCCGGCCCATCGGGAATCCTCCCGATTAGCCACTCCGGGCTTGTTTAAATAATTTATTAATTCAATATAATAATAATTGTATCAATATAATAATAATAATAATAATAATAATAATAATAATAATAATAATAATAATAATAATATCAAATTATATTAATAATAATAATAGTAATAATAAAAGTGTGTGTGTGTGTGTGTGCAGTTTTTAAAAAATCTACAAAATATTCAGAATGCTAACTAAAATAGAATATGTCAAAATAATGTCAATATTATTATTATTATTATTATTATTATTATTATTATTATTATCATTATCCTATATTAGACTGTACTATTTATTTTATTAAAAATGTTTATTCTTTAAATTAATAAAATATTTCAGTTACTGTCACCAAGAACATTATTATAAACACACCCTGTAGCTAAATGGCCTAACAAAGTACTACAGTATATTAAGCTAACTAAAATAGAATATGTCAACATCTAATAATAAGTACTTGTAACTTTCTGACAGGTAATATTCTCACTCTAATGGTAACCTAATCCTAATCAAATATTATATACAGTTATCTTTCACTAGTGGCATCAAATATTTTCTAAGGTGATGTTATCGTAAAACAGTACTGAGGGAGCTGTGCTGAGCTGTGAAATGGTAAATTCATGTGCGTTGTGTCTGACCCGTGTGTGTAAACCTGTGTAAGGAGAATGAAAATGAAGATTTGTGCAAAAGAAACACTCATTCATAAATTCGTCAATTAAATTCTGAACGACGGAATTAATGCGTTGCTAAAATATATCATAGAACCACACAGCCATACTTGAAGTAGCATAGAAAATGAATGTGGCTCATTTTAGACCCACGCTGCCCGTTTGAGCGGCAGCGATACAAAAAGGGCTTTTATTTAAAAAGTAAGAAAGCAAAAAATAATATAAGGATGTACCATGATCAAAAACAATTTAATTAAGGAATACCTTGAATACTGAATGATTCGGAATATTACGATCTCATAGTGAACAGTTTTTATTTTTTTAAGAGTGACCCTAAAACGTATAGAATCTCTACACAGATCTGCTAAATGTGTTGCTGGATTTTGTGTGTCCGGTTGATTTCCTAATTTCTCCATTTATGCATTCATTCTGTATGCTGTGGTGGTCTCTGTATTGCGCGTTTTATTAAAATCCCCAATGCCTTCGAGAGAGAGTTTGTGTGTGTGTGTGTGTGTGTGTGTGTGTGTGTGTGTGTGTGTGTGTGTGTGTTGGCTGGCTCAGGTCTTGCGGCATCAGACAAATTAAACATGATTACTAAATAGGCCAGCAATGAAAGAGTTGATAAAAAATAAGTACGTTTGATTACATTTTGTTATGTTTTAATCAGGGACTACATTTTGCAAAGCCCAGTTTAGCCAGAAATACATGAATCTAGCACATCTAATAACACAGCAGACATTTGAAGCACTTGGGGGCTTTTATTTTAACAGGAGATATAGTTCCCTGACAGAGTCAGAGGGCTGAACTGCTTGGAGAAGGAGGGGATATGTATATTCTGTCCGTTTTTGCATATGGAACGCCTGGAGGCGTTATGAAAACGCGTGGTGGCGTTATGTAAGCGCCTGGCGCCGCCACACGCTCTTAAACGCCTGGCGGCGCCTCGCGTTTGTTCCAAGGCGTAAAAGTAAGCCCTGCACGGCGTTTTGGACGGCGTTTTTTAAGTATTTCGCACGCTTTAAGCGCCGTCAGACCAAGGCGAATTCTGACCCATTTGGCTTGCCATATTTTTCGACCCTTTTTGCGCGTCGTACAGAGCGCCGTCTCAGTGCAATGAGACGGCGTAAAAAGCGGCGTTTTAGTGTCTCTCTTGACGCCGTAATAAGCGGCGTAAAAAGCGGCGTTTAATAATAAGATAATGAGCTCCACCTTCCAGTTTTGAAAGCCAATACATTTAAACTCTGTTCAGCCAATGCTCTTACAGAGAGACTCAGTCTAAAGCAATCACTGCAGATCCGAGCTCCTGAGCTCTTCAGACACAGTTTTTTAGACACAATTAACAATATACCATCTATAGACATTCCCGCTGGTGCTCATGCCTTTTATTAGTCTAATATTTATGCTGTATCAATGTAAAAATAAACTCTAGGTTTAGGTGAAAGCAAAATGCTGTGCAGCTCCCCACTTTTTTTTTATCCAGACGGAAATCACATCACCTTGTCAGTATATCACACATGAAGAACCCTATTGTTGCAAAAACATCAGGGTTTCAATAAATGAATTTATTAATTTATTAAATTAGTTACAAATTATATTAGGAAGCTGATTCTTCTTATTTTTATTCTTATTAAAATATTATAATTATACAGTATAATTATAATATATTATATATATATATATTATATTATATAAAATTATATATTATAATTATATAATATTATTATTATAAGATGTAAATTATTCTTAATTTACTATGAATATTATTGTTTTGTTGTTGTTTAAGCATAATATTATTAATATTAGTTTTTATGCTTCAGCAGATCCGGTAATTTTTTCTATTTCCATAAGGAAACAAGTAATGTCATTTACAGACATAGACTTACAAGTTACATATTTATTATATTTATATTTATTATTATATTATATTTACTTCAGTCGCTTAGAAACCTTCATTAAATTATTAATCTGGCTCTTTACACATTCCCGCTGGTGCTCATGCCTTTTATTAGTCTAATATTTATGCTGTTCAATGTATTTTAAATAAAATTAATAGTAGTAGGGACGCCCCTTGTGCATGAATTTTATTAATTAACAGTGTGTTTCTTTTTAGGCTACGTTTGGTAAATGATAGCGAATAGGGTCATTCTGCTATATTACAAGAGTTTCTTGGTTTATTAGCTCTTAAATATTTGGCCAGGAACTGTATCAGTATTTATATTATTTGAAGGATCTAAATAACAGGAGTGTTAGTAATCATAAAATGTAAGGAAACGTAAATGTTTATGATATACAATGATAAACCAAAAAACACTTAAAAAAACACCCCTACAGCTGAATATTCAAGGACACGGAGGTGTTGGTAGAGAGAAGGATGACGGCTAAATTTATACTCCACGAAGAACACTCTCAATCACTGGATAGCTCAACTTACCGATCATTCAATCATTCAATCAATAAACCTTTTTTTCCTCTCGGGAGTACATCATTTCCAGTGTAGCCAAGCATTTACAATTTAAAAGGGACTGACAACATTGAGTAAGAAAATAGAATTAATAAGAATAAATTAAAAAAAATGTATATATATATATATATATATATATATATATATATATATATATATATAATCAATGCCAGGCTGATTTGCCCCTGTTTGTGCAAATAAATGATTTTTAAGACCACCAGAGACACAATTATGAAAATATGAAAATTGCAAAAAGTACACAACAACAATGTTAAATTCAAAGGATTTACAGTAAGATTTAAAGGCCTTTTTAGGGCAAATAAATGACAAGACTTGATAAGACATCCGCAAACCGTGAATAGGTGTCTATACACAGGAACGTCGCTATAGCCCCTTTTTAGGGATGTTTTAATTGTTTTTACAGAAGTGTCTCTCTAATATGTTAAAAATATTAAAATCTTAAAGTATACTACAATTAAAGAATTTTAGTAACAAAATCAATCTCCCCACGCAGCGCGAAAGATCTGATCCACTTTGTCTCGGAGCCGCGTCAAGAAAAATGCATACACGCACGCAAAATTAAACAGCGCTTTTTTAAGCTAATGATCCAGGCTGTCCAGCATTTAGACTGGAGTGAGTTAGGCTAGCTGTGGTGCTGTTGGTCAGTTTGTGTGTTTATAATAAATACTGTGTATTGTACTGCCTGTATGTGTATCAGCTAATTGATGTTACATAATAATAGAATATGACGAGATAAGTTGACACTCATAATGTGCGTGGGGCTTGCCAATGAGTTTGGATATTGGATAGATTTTCCAAAGCAAAGAGCCAGATTAATAATTTAATGAAGGTTTCTAAGCGACTGAAGTAAATATAATATAATAATAAATATAAATATAATAAATATGTAACTTGTGAGTCTATGTCTGTAAATGACATTACTTGTTTCCTTATGGAAATAGAAAAATTACCGGATCTGCTGAAGCATAAAAACTAATATTAATAATATTATGCTTAAACAACAACAAAACAATAATATTCATAGTAAATTAAGAATAATTTACATCTTATAATAATAATAATATTATATAATTATAATATATAATTTTATATAATATAATATATATATATATAATATATTATAATTATACTGTATAATTATAATATTTTAATAAGAATAAAAATAAGAAGAATCAGCTTCCTAATATAATTTGTAACTAATTTGATAAATTAATAAATTCATTTATTGAAACCCTGATGTTTTTGCAACAATAGGGTTCTTCATGTGTGATATACTGACAAGGTGATGTGATTTCCGTCTGGATAAAAAAAAAGTGGGGAGCTGCACAGCATTTTGCTTTCACCTAAACCTAGAGTTTATTTTTACATTGATACAGCATAAATATTAGACTAATAAAAGGCATGAGCACCAGCGGGAATGTCTATAGATGGTATATTGTTAATTGTGTCTAAAAAACTGTGTCTGAAGAGCTCAGGAGCTCGGATCTGCAGTGAATTGCTTTAGACTGAGTCTCTCTGTAAGAGCATTGGCTGAACAGAGTTTAAATGTATTGGCTTTCAAAACTGGAAGGTGGAGCTCATTATCTTATTATTAAACGCCGCTTTTTACGCCGCTTATTACGGCGTCAAGAGAGACACTAAGGGTGAATCCCATTTCTCCCCTTGGCCCTACCCCTTACCCCTACCCCTCTGTTTTGCGCGTGCACGTCAAGGGGTAGGGGTGTCCCGATTCCTGTTAGGATGAAGTGGTAGGGGTAAGGAGTAGGGCTAGTTAGCCCTTCAAACGGAGATTTTCCAGACCCACACTTCGTACCGAGGGGTATGAGAATGACTGGTAAGATGGCGGAACAAGCGACCAAAGAAAGTATTTTCCATGTTAAAAATTACGATTAGCACTGTATTACCTTAGTTTATTGTGTAGTTTTGATGTTTTATGGCTGAATTCTTCGTAACAAGCATAAAAAGTTCGCTAGTAGTTCGTTTCGGTAGCTAGCTAGCTAGCTAACTTTCCCGTTCCACCTTAAATGGTGCAACAGACGGCAGGCGCTACCGCATTTAAGGCGGAACGGAAAAAATAAATCAAATAAAAAATAATCAGAGCTAATTTCAGCTCCCCATCACAGAGGAATTAAGGAATGGACAATATTAATTAATTTCTGCACATCTTGCCCCCTTTCTGTACACATACAATGCCCTAAAGTTAACTAGTTAACCAGCAGCTAGGCTACTGAACTTTAGCGCTCCACTGCTATCATCACATCAGCCCAGCAGGGTCACCTACACACCACCGCTAGTAGCCTGGTCATAAATCAGTGCTATTTATCTATGTATTTATTGTTCATTGACAAACATCATTGTGATATACCAGTGATTCCTCTGTCACTGAGGACCCATATTCTTGCACATTATATTGTTTTTGGAACACATTACCTGCTCCAGGACCAGTGTTGGGAACCAGTGTGATATACAATTTCTAGTATATTATGGAGGCTATTTTCAATAAGATTCACCTTTCACCGGGTGCTTGAAGGGTTGTCCCAATTCCTAGGGGTAGGATTTTACCCCTTCCCCTTGTAACTCCGTTTCAAGGGGAAGGATTACACTCGAAAAGAAGGGGTAGGGGTAAGGGGTAGGGCCAAGGGGAGAAATGGGATTCACCCATAAACGCCGCTTTTTACGCCGTCTCATTGCACTGAGACGGCGCTCTGTACGACGCGCAAAAAGGGTCGAAAAACGCCGTGGGAAACGGCGTCTTCTGTGCTTTTAGCGGCGTTTTTAACGCCGTCGTGAAATCATACGGCGTATATTACGGCGTCTTGAAATCATACGGCGTATATTACGGCGTAAAACCCACACAGAACGCCGTATTTTACGCCGTTCTTTTCGATAAAAGGCGTCTGGTCCAGGCGTTTTTTGGGCCTTTTGGCGTTCCATACGAACAAGCCTAATATTTCACGAAGAGGGATTATTTCGATTGGCTATATGAAACCACTGCCCATGACGTCACCCCAGACCGCGTGACCGTGCGTCAGTCCTCCAGCTGCGCGGAGAAGACGGAAGTGATCGCTGGGTTTGGGAGCGAGAGAAGAAACGGAGCAAAACAAACCCGATTGAAGCGGTTTATTCAGCGGATCTGGGAGAAATCTCAACATAAAGAGTCAACATGCCGAACATGGAGCGTATCCTTCAGTGTGAGAGAGTGGAGGCGGGCTGAGGGTGCGGGAGGGCCTCTGGAGTTACTAAGTTAGTGCTGCTTCTCCTGCCTGAAGTTAAACTGCTGTTGTTTACAGGGGGGTTGTTTATATTTTAGTATATATGAGAGAGTTTGAGGAGTTCTGATCTTAAACGGTGAAACGTGTGATATTTAGAGAATTAGAGAGGTTTTTATGTGACTAGAGGTTAAGCTTTTCCAGTTCACGGGTTTCTCAATCCAGTTTCTCATTCCACCTTAAATCGTGAAGCTCCGCAGGCGCTGGAGGGCAGCGGCTCCCCGCTGGTGAATGGGTTATATTGGTTCATATTTAAGGTGGAACGGAAGAGTTGAAGAAGAAACCAGTTCAGCCGTTCTGTTTGTGTTGTGAACAGATTTAGAGATATATGTTAGCTATCCTATGTTTACTAACTTTACCATGTACAGTGTTTCTTAAAATACTGGGTTTCCTAAAACGTGTGGTGTCAGTGTAATTTTATACGATGAAGTAAAACAAGCTTTAGTTTTTTTTTCTTTTCATGTAAAAGCAGCAGAGTTTCCCATTTGAGAACAGTAGTTAGCTGTTAGCTGAGTTAGCTAGGTTAGCTTGTTCCTGTGACGTGATGCCGTTAGCAGTGAGGTCCACACCTGTGATACAGGTTAGAGGAGTTTCACTGGAGCAGACTAGTGGTGACTAACCTTATATATTCTCCACTTTCCTGTAGAGTTTGAGTATATAATAATATTACAATTTTTATGGGATTTAACTGTTACAGTCCATTTAAAATGGTAACACTTTTTATTTTATCATTGAGGCGAAAAAAATTCTTTAGTATCTATTTAGTTCTATTTCATTCATTAACATGTAGAGCCTAACTCCAGTTTTCTGTTTCAAGTTTATTATTTTGTGTTGATTTAGCTCCTGAACAGTTTAATTTTCTGACCAAATTCAAAAATAGAAAATTGGGTGTAAAACTTCACCATTTTCTATTTAATTCAGTATAGTGAAGAAGAAAGTTTTTTTTTTCGATTTTTTATTAATCTAGTTTTTAATTTCAGCCTTTTCCAAACAGAATTTAAAAAAAAAAGAAAAGTTGAATCTTCTCTTAATTTTCAGAATTTTCAATTTTCTCTCAATTTTTGTATTTCGTAACACAACTGAAATTTTATTTGTGAGGGGCATAGATAGAAAAAAATGTATCCCAAAAATAAATGTTGATGTAAATAAAATAAACTGACTATAACTATACATAAAGGGCTCGTAATAGCCATTAATAAGTTCAGCAATTCTTAAGTAATAATAATAAGTAATAACTATACATTGTACAAAAAGTTGGTAAAATAATTAATGCGACAGACCTCATTCAAACTTGCTTCCTTTTCTTTGCTCAAAGATGCCGAGAGTCTGCGCTCTACTTTTGTAGAGAGATTTTAGAGGAGTCTGATTTCAATAAGTAACAGAAAATTGTCTCTCTGCCCAACCTTTTTTATTTTTATTTACAACAAAAAAAAGTTGTCTCATGTTACATTTACTTATGTCACATGTTACTTTTATTCACTGACTGACTCATCATGTCCTATTTTTACATGCCTCTGTTTGAATAACCCCATAAACAATGACATCACACACACCTTTCAGCTGCCTTCCTGAAAAAAAAATGTCTTATTGGTTTCTATTTAAGGTAGAATGGAAGAGTTGAAGAAGAAACCAGTTCAGTCATTCTGTTTGTGTTGAGAACAGATTTAGAGATATAGGTTAGCTAGGCTAGGTTTGCTAACTTTACCATGTACAGATATCGTGTTTCTTAAAAGACTGCGTTTCCTTTAGCATTTGGCGTAAGTGTAATTTTGTTCGATGAAGAAAACAAACTGTAGTCAAGGTTTTTCTTTTCATGTGGCTTTCTCTTTTGAGAACAGTAGTTGTTAGCTGAGTTAGTTAGGTAGGCCTGTTTCTGTGACATGCTGCCGTTAGCAGTGAGGTCCACACCTGTAATACAGATTAGAGGACATCATTCTTGCTTCATTTGCTGTGCTGTGAGATGCTGAGAGTCTGCACTTTGTAGGGGAAATTTGGAGGAGTTTGATTTCACTGAAGTAACAAAAAATTGTTTCTAAGCCCAACTTTTTTTTTGTTGATGTACAACAAAGAAAGTGGGCTCATGTAACATTTACTGATAATGTTACATGCTCCTATATATATATATATATATATATATATATATATATATATATATATATATATATATATATATATATATATACAGTGCCCTCCATAATTATTGGCACCCCTGGTTAAGATGTGTTCTTTAGCTTCTCATAAATAGAGTTTTGTTCAAAATAATATAGGACCACGATGGGAAAAAAAAGTAAAGTCCAACCTTTAACTCAAGTAAATTTTAAGGGGGAAATAAAATCCCTGACTAAGAAATAATTATTCTTCATAAAATCACCTGTTCCACAATTATTGGCACCCCTAACAATTCTTAGGAAATAAATTTAATAAAAGTATTTCTGTCACTTCTACAGTAGTTTACGAAGTTGATCAGAGTATGTAGGAACATTTAATTAGTAATTCACAACTTCCTGTTTCCCTGGGGTATAAATATGACGTGACACAGATGCCATTTATCTTCAACATGGGAAAGACAAAGGAACATACCATTCAAGTGAGGCAGATGTGTGTTGACCTTCACAACTCAGGCAATGGCTACAAGAAAATCGCTACTCGCCTACACCTGTCCATATCTACTGTCAGAGGAATTATTAAGAAGTTTAAAACAACTGGAACAGTGGTAAACAAGCCTGGACGAGGACGCAAGTTTATTTTGCCACCACGCACAGTGAGGAGGATGATAAGAGAAATAAAAAGTTCTCCAAAGTTCACTGTTACAGAATTGCAACAAATGGTAGCTTCTTGGGGTCACAAAGTCTCCAAAACAACCATCAGGCGCTATCTACATGCCAACAAGCTGTTTGGGAGGCATGCACGGAAGAAACCATTTCTCACTCACAATCATAAACGCAAACTTCAACTGGGACCGTGTGCTTTGGTCAGATGAAACAAAGATAGAGCTTTTTGGCAGCAAATGCTCTAAGTGGTCTGGCGTAACACAAGAGCTGAGTATGCAGAAAAGCACCTCATGCCCACTGTGAAATACGGCGGGGGATCAGTGATGCTGTGGGCCTGTTTCTCTTCTAAAGGCCCTGGGAACCTTGTTAGGGTGCATGGCATCATGAATGCTCTAAAATACCAGGACATTTTAAAACAAAATCTGGTGGCTTCTGCCCGAAAGCTGAAGATGGGTCGTCACTGGGTCTTTCAGCAAGATAATGACCCTAAACATGTGGCCAAATCTACACAGAAATGGTTCACCGCACACAGAATCAAGCTCCTCCCATGGCCATCTCAGTCCCCAGACCTCAACCCCATTGAAAACCTGTGGGGTGAGCTGAAGAGGAGAGTGCAGAGGAGAGGACCCAGGTCGTTGGATGATTTAGAGAGAATGTGCAAAGAGGAATGGTCAAAGATCCCTCTTTCTGTATTCTCCCATCTTGTGAAACATTACAGGAGAAGATTAGGTGCTGTTTTGTTGGCAAAAGGGGGTTGTACAAAGTATTAACATCAGGGGTGCTAATAATTGTGGCACACATGATTTGATGTTAAATAATTATTTCTTAATGTGGGATTTTTTTCCTACTGAATAAATTCACTTGAGTTAAAGGTTGTATTTTACTCTTTTTTTCCATCGTGGTCCTATATTATTTTGAACAAAACTCAATTTATGAGAAGCTAAAGAACACATCTTAACCAGGGGTGCCAATAATTATGGAGGGCACTGTATATATATATATATATATATATATATATATATATATATATATATATATATATATATATATATATATATATTGCTGATATTTTTACCACAAATACATTCCTGTAGGTTCTTGTAAATTAAATAAGAGTAAGTACAACTATAGGGTTCTACCATTCAGAAATTAAAATAAAGTTAGTAAAAAAGTAGTTGGGTATGTGTGTGGTCTGGGCTCTGTAAACATTGTCACAAGATTATTATTATTTTATTATTATTATATTTTAGAGCAAGATCAAAAGCAGTTACAACATTGGACAACAACATTCCTAAATATATTAACTAATTCTGACTCAGCATGTCCTATTTTTACATGCCTCTGTTTAAATAACCCCATAGATAATGACATCAGAAACACATTTTAGCTGCACTTCCTTATGACTTCTTAACCTCTGACCCCAGAGCATTTGTTTAACCTGAAGTTTGCAGCCAAAGAGCTGCAGCGGAGCTCCAAAAAATGTGACAAAGAGGAGAAAGCGGAGAAGGCAAAAGTTAAAAAGGTGAGTCATACACCCACAGACACAAAGTCTCTGTATTTTTATAGATTTGCTTTGGCTAAACTTGTTTCTAAAGATCTGTAGAACGGTAATGTATTTGTGGACTGCAGTTTAGGCCCGGCCCTTACCACCACGTATCCATTAATGACTCTTTTATTTTATGTTAGATCTATTGCTGTTCCATTTGCCTTGATCTAAGACCTCTAGATTTCTTACATGTACATATGTGTTGGGGGTGCATGATATTGGAAAACAATTACATTGGGATATTTTGTTTTGCGTTATGCTGTATATTGCAATAAAAAAAAGAAATAACACCATATTTTCAAGTCATTTATCCTACATGTAAAGATATTAATGCAATCTGTATATGATGGACTGGAAATGGTGCCGTTTCTAATCTGGTTGATGACTGTTATATAAAATATAATATATATAAATATTTTATTCCCTTTTGTATCAAGCAGCAAAAAAAGCTTTAAGAAATGTATTTTGTAATAATAATTTGTAAATTATTATTCTGTTTTAGTGTTTTTATTAAACAGGCAACCAGTTATTTGAGTTTATTTTGTTCATTGTTTCTACACTTTGTATGTTTTGCTGTATAATCTACAAAAATGTCTGTACAAGTTATTATTATTAATATTATTATTATTATTATTGTACAGGCTCTTTTTTTGCTTTTATTCTTTTCATTATATTATTATTTTGATTATTATGATTTTTAGGACAATGATGATTTATTTATTTTTCTTCTTCTTCTTCTTCTTCTTTATATTATTATTATTATTATTGCTGTGTCTTGGCTGTCTAGGCAATTCAAAAGGGTAACATGGAAGTCGCACGCATTCATGCTGAAAACGCCATCAGGCAGAAGAACCAATCTGTAAACTTTCTCAGGATGAGTGCCAGAGTCGATGCTGTAGCAGCAAGAGTTCAGACTGCAGTCACTATGAACAAGGTTTATACACACAATTATACTTTCACTTATTACGTACAAGCTTAAAAGTTGTCATTAATGCAAACTTATTACATTAAAAACAAAGGACAACGTTTTCTTTCAAATTAAAAACAAAAATAAGTGATGCTTTTTAAAAAATACAAACTAAGCTAACTTGTACTGTAACTGAGCTGCTGTTATACTGAACATACTGCACATACTGCACAAGCATGGAAGAAATGAATGTTGACCTTTTCTATGCAGGTCACTAAGTCCATGGCCGGTGTGGTGAAAGGAATGGATGCAACTCTTAAGAGCATGAACTTGGAGAAGGTAGGTGTGTGTGTGTGTGTGTGTGTGTGTGTGTGTGTGTGTGTGTGTGTGTGTGTGTGTGTGTGTGTGTGTGTGTGTGTATGTGCGAGAGTTTGTGAGAGACAGAGAAGTGGGATGGGAAAAAAAATATTCAAGATAAAACTCTTTTGTGAGGCAGTATGTTAGATTTTTCTCATTGATCAAATCTCAGTCTCAGCATGCTTTATGTGTTTCTGCTGGTAGATTTTTTTTAAAAGCTGGTCACAGTGTAATTGTTATTTTTTTTCACCATTTCACAGATATCATCCCTGATGGATAAATTTGAGCGGCAGTTTGAAACACTGGATGTTCAGACACAACAGATGGAGGATACCATGAGCAGCACAACAACACTTACAACCCCACAGGTAACACATCAAAATCATATGCTTTCAGCCTCAAATACATTTAAATTAGTGTCCAGTGTAGGGTTAATAAAAGAGATTATTTACTCCTTCAGAGCCAAGTGGATAACCTGATGCATGAGATGGCAGATGAAGCTGGGTAAGAAAATAAACCTTATCATTTCACCTTTAAACTAATGTTTTTTTGTGTTGGAAATTGGAATAATGTTTAAGCATGCTATGTTCAGGCTAGTAAATTGAATATACAGTAGAGGCTCTATTCTTACTTAATGTTGAATGTTGGTTTTTACCACTGGATGCAGTGTTTACAAAATTCTTTGTTTAGTTAATCTTCTGGAGCTGAAGACTTCTTCACATTGTTTATGCTTGCTGTTGGACCTAACACTTAATTCAGGCCTGCTGTTTTACATGTTCTATAAAATGTATGCAAGCTTACAAATCTTAAGGCTTAAACATACTAATGGCAAACTATTGGACCTAAAGACCCTAAGATGTCACATTCACTCAAACTGAGGGGGTTCAAGGCCTCTAAAAACATGTTCGACTGTTCGAAAGGGTTTAATATAATGTTGATGCAAGATATTAAATAAACGTTTGGTATATACAGTGTGTATGCTGGACATAAAGACTCGAACACCATTCTCAAGCTACTCTAGCTGCTGGATCCAAATTCTCTAGCACGCTATGTTCAGACTAAGCTGATGGAGCTACAGGCTCTAATGCACTGCAGCTTAGAGTAGTTCTACAAACAGGTTAGCAAAATGCCAAGTTAAGTGTGTGTGTGTGTGTGCGTGTGTGCGCACACAGGCTGGAGCTGAACATGGAGCTTCCCCAGGGGCAAACTGGAACAGTGGCCAGCAGTGTGGCATCCACAGAACAGGTACAAAAACTTTGGATGTGCATGCTGTTACACACACTTATTGTTTTTTTCTTACACATGTTAACATTCCTTGCTCCATGATCATTTAAATCTCTCTCTCCCTCTCCCTTTCTTTATAGGATGAGCTTTCTCAGAGACTGGCCAAACTAAGAGACCAGATTTGAGCAGATCAGAGAGCGTGTGTGTGTGCGTGAGGGAAAGAGAGAGCTGTATGTGGGTGTGTCTGTCTGTGTGCCAGTGTGTGTTTGAGAGATACATATACTGTGTTAAATGACTGTCAAAAGCCCTAAACTTCATCATGCTACATATTTATGGGTCTTTGTTTTTATCACATTTGAACCCTGTGTCCACACATGGCTGCATTTTGTGATTCATGCACATCAAACTCTCCTCCATTCAGGAATATGTTTGTCCTCTCTAACAAAATTTGCTTAATTCCAATATTTGAGCTTCTAAAACGAGCAGTTTTTTTATGTTTCCAATGCCGGACAGCAATGTCAGTACATTTAGACCTGTCTGATCTTCAGTGCATGTCCACTTCCAGTCACACAGATTTCTCTTTCTGCAAATCAAAAAAAATCTGTTAGCCTTAGTGTCAGCATGCTGATCACTGTTTTTGCATATAGTATAGTTTAATAGCTGTTTAAAACAGTGTGAAAAAACAGTGTGGACACAGGGACTTCAGATCCAGCCATACTGAGTGTAATAGCTCCATAGCCAAACACTATGATGGTAAAATGTGTATATATATATACTTACCTCAAATATTCCTTTCTCACTGATTAGCACTTTATCTTAAGCCTTCATTTACACTGATCAGCCATAATATAAAAAAAATACCTTCTGCCGAAGCCGTTCTAAACTAATCAAAGAAAGAAATCCACAAGAAGATCTGATGGCTGGCTTGTGGTTAGCATGTTCACCTATCAGCACTGGGGTTTTGGGTTCAAGTCCATTCCTGGGTGGATATCGGGAGGCTACGTTGTAACTGTGTCCAGTTAGGTTACCTACAGGGACGTTTTTTTCCCCCAGTCTAAAAATATGGCGATCAGGTTAAAAAGCTACTAGAAATTGCCCTGGTGTAAGTATGCATGGTATGTTATGGATTGGCATTCCTCCTGGGGCAGTGTTTTTTGGTTGAGAATATGCTTCTAACCAGTATGTGATGGTTTGAGTGCTGGGTGTGAAGGATTGTCATTGATCATTGGGTTGTAGAATGGCACTAAATAAGTAATAATAATATTATAATAATAATAATAACAATAGTAATAACAGTTATTACTTAATGTACTAGAACTAGTTGTTGTTTTTTAGTGATTTTTGCAGGCTTAGCATTTTTGGATGATGATTCCTGTAGTGCAGCTCTGTGCAAATAAAAAAATATTTAGAATGAAAGGATATTATTACTAGCTAATGCAGATATATTATACATGTAACAGTTGAAGACTGTAGATAAAGTGCTACTCCATTTTTTTCTCCTGACTGGGTGAGAATGTAATTCTTTATTTTTGAATTTTAGCTTCAATATATGCAATTTTTGGGTTAATAATGTTCTTCAAGGATGCATCAGAACTCTCTTCCTCCAACCTTCTGTCCATCTGCTTTTCATTTGTTACCTGCAGCACAGGCGTATCTTAACATTCAAGAAGTTAGATGGTTAAGATATGGAAGCTTTAAGGTGTAATCCCAATTATTTATTTCTGTCTCTTAGATTAGATGATCCACGGCTGCAGATTATGTTGTACTGTCTTGATGTTTTGGTTTCAGACTTTGGGGAAACATACTGTCTACTGACAAAGAAAAAGAATTAAAATAAATATTTTATAACATTTACTACTAATGTGTGCATTGTTTTATCCCCATTCCACGACAGAAACTCAGAGGTTGTAAAGCAGTGGTTTGTGATTGTTCTGCTGGGTTTACATCTGTCAGAGCGATTGTTCCATAGGGTTCTGGATTCAGTGGAGCGCAGCACTGTGATTGCTCCATTGAGTTTATTTGTTGTCAGAATAAAAAAAAAAAAAAAAACTGTTTTCCCACTGAAACTCTGTCACACCATGTGGCTGCATAAGAGTGTCCATGCATGCAGTAATTACCTGGGATGAACATCAGAGGACAAACTGACAAATCCACACTCATTTACACATACATAACTACATTAAAATCAAAACCAATGAAATAGAAATAAATACAAAAAAGTAAATTTAAAAAAAACATTATATACATTTGTTATGTATGCTATATAATCACATTCATTTTAAAGTTCAAATATTATATATACATAAATGGTAAATATTAATCCACCTATAAATGGTAAAAGTTCTACTCAACTTCTATTCTAAAAGTATAAACTGGGAATGTACACTCACCATTCGATCCAAAATAATAAATAATCAAGGTCAACTTTGCATATGATCTTATAGAATATAAAAGTATAAATGGTAAGATTTAAACATTTCAAAATAGTCATATTAAAAAGCATACAATACTTTGTCTAATTTCACTATTTTGCTGGCCTGGTTTTGCTCACACACTGAATAATGGCTAACTTTGTCAGAATCTCCACCCTATTATTTGTCTACCCTGTTATGTCCACCCTGTTACGGCTATATCCACCCTGTTAAATATAGGATTTACATCTATAATTTAATTAAGACATAAGTCTTTTAAATAGTTATGCATATGTCTGTAACAGGGTGAACATCCTAGGTCAGAGACTTCATTAAAGATGTTTAAATAAGTGCTACAAATTATATGCCTGAGCTTGACCAAAATTAATTCTAAAAATGTTTGCATTCCCAGAAATTACCCAATAATGAAGTGTGTCTCGAAAAGATTTAGTTACGAGTATTACATTTTTCAGGATCTTGTGCAAGCTTCAACAAAACACAACACCACACATGCTATGAATGTCAGTTGATTAGCAAAAACAGCAACATTTTAAAATAAGGCTCCTTTATAAAGAGTAAATATTTTATAAAGGGGGTTATTATTGGTAATTAATTAGGTTGTAAGGTTATGCAATAGTATTGTTAGAGGTATAACACATATTAAATGATAACAGTTTATTTGGTATTTACACATCCACACACAATGTAAACTTTCCAAACTGAAGCAAGTTTTTTCTTTTTTTTTGATTGGCCTTTTATACTCTTGCTGTTCCTGGTCATGTTTAAATTTGAACACAATATGTGTCACAGTTTTCCTTATTATAATCATTTCTATTTAATAAACTTTTTTTGTATAAAATAAAAAAAATGAGGTAAAGTAAGAACAGGTGAATCAGATTAGTACTCAAGTGGCTTTGAGGGTGGGAAATGTTCACAATTGGGTGATGTCTGGCACATGACTGAGTCTTAAGAAAGGAAGATTATGAGAGATGTAGTCATTAAGAGTCAAAGAAGACAGGAGGGAGGTTTAAAAAGTCAGTAACATGGTTTTAATGAGACAAACAAATAGAAGTGCTATTAAACTGTATAATAATGCAGTGTTTACTGCTGCTGGTGTGCGGTTCAGCCATCTTGGATTCTAAACTCCAAGGGTCGTTCAGGTTTTTAGACATCCTGAGTTGTGAGAAAGCTTCACTTCAAATTTCATATTTGGATCGTAAAAATTCTGACATCCCAGTTTACATGGAATGCAGCATTAGTATACAAATGTTTAAATGTGTAACAAAACAGTTGTTTAGTTTAAATGTGTCCAACAAAACTAGGCTAATAGTGCTAATTTTCATAGCAATTGTATTTAAACTCTTAGCAAAAGTGAGCTGTGAGCTAAACTCATGTTTACTATTTGTGGTTATATATGAGAATAAAAAAAATAAAGAAAATGTAGGTGCACACAAACAACAACAGAGAAACATGTTTAAAGTGACGGTCTGCATGTCTACATCTTGAGTTGTGTGTCTCCTCCCACTCTCTCTCTCTCTCGCTCCCTCCTTTGCGCTCTCTCTCTCTCTCTCTCTCTCTCTCTCTCCCCTTTGCCTTCTCTCTCTCTTCCTCTCTACCTTTCTTTCTTCATGTTCCCTTCTTTCAGGGTGTTTTGGGGACAGTAATGTTGTCACACTCCTGAACAGTTTGAGTGTGTTAAGTAATCGTGGGAAGAATAGGAAATGTGATTTTCATCAGTGCTACATTTCACCCTCCTGAACTAGAGGGAATAATCACAGGTAAGAGTTTACAACACATCTTTACAACACAGTGTTGTTTTTATATTTAATTTTAGCTGAATATGTTTTTTTTTATATTGTGTTGTTTATCATATGTCTTATTACGGATTTGTGTAAAGCTGCTTTGCAACATGAGCAAATGTACAAAGAAATGTGTACTTTTAATTTTCAATTCTTCTCATTAAGCTGTTAGTATAATGTAGGGTTAGTTTAAAATAATCGATTTTGTAAAATAATTAACTCATATTCTGCAGTTATATTGGAAAACACCTTCTTTTCTTCTGTTTGTTCACTGTTTGTGCTGTTCTGATTCCTTCCAAATAGGTATTATTAAATGTAGTAATGTTACTGAACTAAATCTTTTCTATATCGAAGCTGATTTCTTTACGTTAATCTTTATTTGAAGTGAGTGTTTTGGTTTTAGATGATTTGGGTGCACTTTGTTGTGTGTGAACTGCTGAAGGGGTTCTGTGTGTTCTGTAACAGCAGATTTGTCGTCAGCGTTGTGTGTTTGAGAGGGGTGGTTGTCAGCAGTGACGATATCTCCTGAGACCACATCACTGTGTGTGTGTGTGTGTTGGTGTGTTAGTCTTCTGGGACGTGTCTCTGTGCAGTGTGTGCCGTCTGGAGTTCCCCTATTAACGAGCCAATTAGGAAAACATTGTTCAACATGCACCTAAACACCGCATCACACATCCATCTAACCATCCCTGAGCGCTATCAGTGCTGCTCTAAAACATCACTTTAAATGTTAGTCTTGTAGTTCCAGGGTAAAAATACAAAAGCAAACTTTCTTTGGGTCAATCAGGTGTTGAATGTTAGAGATGTTGCTTGGCACTAGAAGGTTTGCTGGTTCAATCCCCTGGACTGGCATGAAAGGGTCTGGACAGGAGGTATGATGGCTCAACATTCACGGGTAAGATGCTCTTGAAGCAAGGCATCTAACCCTTAGTTACTCCCTTAAGGACGCTGACCACTGCTCCAGGTGTGTGCTCACTGTCTGTATTAAGAAGCATGAGCATGAGCTTTTCTAATTTCTTTTAAATTCTGACAATACTTGCCTGATTGACAGCATTGAGGTAAAACTAGAAAAATGTGAAGGAAATGCTACTCTAAAGATGCTAATAAACACTGAATTCAGACTTTGATCAGTTTTATCTCCTTAAACACATCTCTCAAAATGTATCCAGATCTTTGGTACAGAAATATTTAGTGAGATAATCACTTTTACCTTTTACTTTTTGTTTGTGAAACAATATCTTTGTAGCTTTATTGCAGAGTGCACTTGCACTCATCTGCTCTCAGGTAAATTTTAGATCCATTCATTCAAATCATTAATTTGAAAGTGCAGTTCCCGGAGAAACTGTGCATTGTGGTCAAAACTAACATAGGGTTCTAATTAAATAAAGTAGAGTTTTAATTAAATAAACTGAGTGTAACATTCAGTATGCCACCAAAGTTGGCAATACTTCGCTAAGGCTCAAACATACAAAAGAGCTATATACACAAGCAGGTAAACTAAGTTTAAGTGAATTTTGTGCCTTGAGGGTGGGAAAAGTTCATGATTGGCTGATGACTGACACATGTCTAAATCCTCCATGAAAGGAAGATTATGCAAGATGTAGTCATCAAGAGTCAGAGAAGACAGGAGGGAAGCCTGAAAAGAACTTTTCTCTTATTTATTCAGTTTATTTCTAGTTCAAGTTTTATTGTACTACAGTAAACAATTCATTTATTTTCTGAAAATTTAAATAATGAAATAAATAAAATGAAGGATGAATACAGTGGATTAAATATGTACATACATTATTCTGGGATGAAATACATTAAGATCCCCTTGTGTACAAAGAAAAGTATGCACATTTTTTATTAGTGTTCAACACTGTTGCAAACAGACAAAAAAACTGAAGGATTTTATGGTAGTGAGTTATGAAGTCGGAAAAAGTTAAGACAGTATAGAAAATGCAAATTAATAAAAATGCAGTGTTTCTTACTTTTACTTTCATTTGCCATTCCTTCTCACAACACTAAAAAACATTTTAGCATAAAGGAGACCAACTACAAAAAATATTTCAAGTGTTTTTTTTTTTTTTGTCCCATTCTACTGCAGGTATGCCTTAAGGTGTGTAATAGAGTATGGAGTTGTTGCATTTTTAGATTTGACATTCTCCACACATTCTCCATGTCTGCAGCATGTGGTTTTACATTGTTTTGTTGAACTTTATATAGACACTGTTGCTCTAATGCTGCATTACAGAAGTGTACTGACACCAACTCATAACATGAAAGACTCTGGCTTTTAGATGTTGCTATTAACAGCCGGATGGTACTTTCCTTTTTTTTGTCCAAAACACATGACGTCCATTTCTATAAAAAAAAAAGACTCATCTGACCATAGTACACATTTCTTTGTAGTGATCCATCCCAGATCTATTCAAGCCCAGAGAATCTGACACCACTTCCTGGCATGGTTAACATAAGGCTTCTGCTTTGCACAGTAAAGTTTAGGTGACACTCTCTATTTAAAAAAGCAGTCCAGGACTAAGCTCAATTCCTGTCTGAGAAATTAGCCCTAAACCATAACATTAAAGAAGGAATTAATTATGCCCAACTATCCTATTTTACTTTCTTCTTTTCACTCTTTCATTTGTTTGTACTCTCCTGTTTCACTTTTCACTTTTTCCTTATTCGATCACGCTCTGCCTCTCTGGCTCGGTAAAATAAGGCTATCTCTATAGTTACTGCCGCCCCAGGTTACATGTTGTTGTGATGTACTCAGAACTCACCTTAACCCACCTTCACTTAGCCTCAGTTTGCAGTTTGTGTGTGTCCAATATCCTTGCCTTAGACTAAATCAGCCTAATTTCTACAAAAAATCTTCTTATTTACATACTTCAAAGCATTACATGTCTCAGAACTTTATTTGTTTGTATTTCTTAGAATTTTACAATTTAGAGCTTTCCATCTCTCAGTGATTTACTTGTCTCAGTGTTTTACACATTCCAGATAATTATGTGTCTCAGAACATTTCATGTCCCTGAGCTCTAAGAGTCTCAGAGTTTCATATGTCCAAAAGCCTTATGTGTCTCAAAAGCTTTACGTGTCTCTAAGCCTTACAGGTCAGGTCAGGTTAGTTGAGTTTAACGCCACATCAGCTCGTCAGCTATTTTGTGGCAGGAAAGGTAACGTCTAATCACAAGGTTCTATGATCTCGTCCTCAGAAGAGGACTCGTAGGTCGGTAATAGTACAGACACATTCACTCACACACTCACACGTAAGGGGCAATTCCCAATTAGCCTGCCGTCTTTGGACTGTGGGGGGAAACCAGAGAAGCCGGAGGAAACCCACGCAGACACGGGGAGAACGTGCAAACTCCACACAGAAAGACCCGGGTCGCCCCAGCCGGGAATCGAACCCAGGCCGTCTTGCTGTGAGGCGGAAGTGCTACCCACTGCGCCACCGTGCCGCCCCCCTCTAAGCCTTACATTTGTACCCTGTACCTGACTAGCTAATAACTATTTAATTTTCATTTATTTAGATAACTGTCAGCTAGAAGCTGGATGAAGATAATAGCTAGAATGTAGTACAACACTGGGTAATGTTGATAGTTTAAAGCAGTTTCTTAACCCTGATCACTGCCCTTAAAATTGTGTTTTTAAAATCACTTAGCCCCCTATGGATCATAAATCAATCATTATGTATGTCCAGCAGTTTATTAGACACATCATACCACCAATTACTTTATTATGTGCACTTAAAGCAGAGAAAGCTCTACAATATGCAGAACAGTGGGAGTATGCAATAGAATAGGTAAGAACAGGTTAAGAAACTGATCTAATCTGATTTCTGTTTATTTGTAGTTTACAGTAAGAACACATGTCCTGACATCTAACGTTTATATTAACTTCTGACAAAAATCCCTATGAAACCTCAAGTTACATTCTTTTTCATAAAAGGACACCATCATAAGAAGTGCTTTCAGTAGAAACAATTAAAAGTGCGGGACACAATGCTAGTCAGTTTGGAGAAAATGTAAATATACAACATACAATACATAATTAATAATAATAATAATCAAATCTGTTATATTATTTTAAATATTAGGTGATAACTGATCAGTTTTTGTCATATATATATAATTCAGACCTTTCACATATAACTTTTTCTAGCAACAGTAAATGTAATGTGGAGTAACATGTTTAGGTTGTAAAATTACCTTTATTTGGATGTAATAAATAATAATTACAGAATACAGAAAAAAGGGTTATTTAGGATTAAAAGTAATTCCGCAAATGAAACTATAGGGTGGGCTTTGGTTCATATTAGCAAATGTGTCCCCCCCCAATATCAAACCCGCTCCTACGCCCTTGTTTACTTGTCTCAGAGCTTGAGTTAAATGTCTCTCAGAGCTTTACATCTCTCAGACATTTATGTCTCAGAGCTGTACATCTCTCTGAGCTTAAACATTTTCTGACCTTTATGTGTCTCAGAGCTTTATATCTCTAAGAGCTTTACATCTCTAATAACTTCTCTCAGATATTTGTGTTTTAGAGCTTTATATCTCTCAGAGATGTATGTCTCAAAGCTTTACACAGAGATTTATGTCTCAAAGCTTTACATTTCTCAGAACGTTATGTAACTCAGAGCTGTACATCTCTCAAAGATTTATGTGTCTCAGAGCTTAACATCTCAGAGATGTATGAGCTTTACATCTCTGAGAACTTTATAACTCTCAAAGATTTATGTCTCAGAGCTTTACATCTCTAAGAAATTTATATCTTAGATATTTATGTGTTTTAGAGCTTTACATCTCTGAGAACTATACATCTCTCAGAGATTAATGTCTCAGAGCTTTACATCTATGAGAACTATACATCTCTCAGAGATGTGTCTCAGAGCTTTACATCTCTCTGAGCTTTAAATTTCTCAGAACCTTATGTGTCTCAGAGCTTTATATCTCTCAGAGATTTGTGTCTCAGAGCTTTACATCTCTGAGAACTTTACATCTCTTAGAGATTTATGTGTCTCAGCGCTTTACATCTCTCTGAGCTTTAAATTTCTCAGAACTGTATGTGTCTCAGAGCTTTACACCTCTAAGAACTCTATATATGTCAGAGATTTATGTGTCTCAGCCCTTTCAAACTTTACATCTCTCAGAGAGGTGTGTGTCTCAGAGCTTTACATCCCTCTAAACTTGATGTGTCTGAGCTTTAAATTTCTCAGAGCTTTATGTGTCTCAGAGCTTTACACCTCTCAGAAAATTACATCTCTCAGAGATTTATGTGTCTTAGAGCTTTACATCTCTCAAATATTTAAATTTTTATGCTTTATATCTCATAGCTTATTGAGCCTTACAGCTCTTGGAGCTTTTGTCTTTCTGAGCTTTACGTTACACTGAACTTTACATATCTTTAAGCCTTACATTTCTCTCAACATGTCACAGAGTTTTACATCTTTCAGAACTTTACATTTTTAATGAGTTTAATGTGTCTCAGAGCTTGACATATTCAAGATTCAAGATTCAAAGAGTTTATTGTCATGTGCACAGTAAGAAACAAGTTTCCTTGCACAATGAAATTCTTTCTTTGCCACTCGACAAGTATGCTGCATAAAGATAAAAAAGAAAATATACAATAAAGAAAGAAATAAACTAACTAAATATAAATATTAAATTAGTGTTATATTTACATCCAGGATGGAAATATATACATGAAAACAGTAATGTGATATTATTTACAAGTACATGTTATCTACAGCAGTGGAATATGAAAAAAGTGCAAAAGGTTCAGTAGTGCAATTATAAAATTGCAGTAAAGTGAGCATGTGCCTCTGAGAAATATCCTTGACATGTAAACATGTATAGAGTAAGGTGCATGTCTGTTTCTGAGGTAGGTCTGGTAGCAGTGGGGAATAATGTTTCACGTCTCAGTGGGGAATAATGTTTCACATATAACTATGGATTTATGAGAAAAAGACAAACTAAAATATCTTATTATTCTTTTATACAGTTAAAAACATAGTACCTGAGAACCTGAGTTTGTGTGTGTGTGTGCAGTATGACGGGACAGGCTGCAGTAGAGCGGTCCCTCTCAGCTCACCGCCTCTCGGTCAAGAGCACGCTGGAGGAGGAACAGGACAGGGCAGAGACAACAATAAGCAGGTCAGTTTGTGTGTTTTTGTGTGTCTATGTGTGTGTTCTCTCTGTTCGTCACAAAAACATACAAAGTATCTACCAATGGAAAAAACTAATTTCACTATTACTGTTTTTCTCTCTCTTTCCTTCTCTCTCTATAGGACTCAGTCAGTCTGTGAAGGAGATGATGATACATCCTCAGAGCTGCAGCGAGTGGCTGCAATCGACCCCCAGGATGCAGTATCCAGAAACTCTTTCAGGGGCAGGGGGGCACTGTCCAGGTAGACCACTAACACACACTTTAAAGAGACAGAGGCTAGGTTAGGGCCTCTAATTGTCACACACTAGCCATAAGACTCATCTTTAAATTCCCACTCTCACACCACAGACATTTTAATTACTTTAACAGCCCCTTTTTATCCTTTTATCTAAATTTGACTACGGATAAAGTTTTAAGCAGGGGTCAAAATATAACTTTCAGACTGCAATGAGCAAAACAATGCTAACACCTGTTAAGCAGTCTGGGCTTGTGTTGCAACCACTGGCACAGAGAACTGTAGTATATATAGTATAATAGTTTTAATTCAATATCAGCAAACTCTAGAAGGAAACATCACAATGTCTGTTAACAAATAGCCTAAAGTTAAAATAAGCTTCTATAACAGGCAATTATTTTAAAAACTCTCTTAAATTCACAGTACACCACCTACAGTATATTGCCATTGTCCCCACAGTTTCCTAACCTGAACATAATGGGAAATGTGTGGCTATACCTCAAAAGAATAGTGCAACAGGACAGCCCATAATCAGAAACATAACTAGAAGCATTTTAAAATGATATATGGGCAATAATCCCATATAAAATCAAAAACTGAAATACTCCTATTTTGCCACAAAAGACATTTACAAGCTTTATTTTTGTAAAAACCTTTTCTTTTCTAAAATAAAAAGTTATCTGGTTAAGTATTTTGATGCATATAGATAGATCAGTGTGTATAATAAAATAGTGCTTTCCACGAAAGTTTTCATTGCTGTATAAAAAATGGATAAAATTGCGGTTCTTTTCGGATGCTACTTTCAGCAATAATCACTGAGAATGAATTAATTGAAGCTCATCTGTCTAGTAAGGGCAGCAACATTAGTCCGGTGTCACATTAGAAGTAGACAAAGCCGAAAAAAGTGATACCCAGTTGTGGGTCTGCAGAAAGGAGTCAATATAATCATGGAACATCCTCATGCATGCATCTGTATTTGTCCATGAAGTGATTCTGATAGTCATTTCTCCCTCTCTCTGTCAGGCTGGTAAACCTGGTGGTCACTCTGAGGGAATGGGCTCACAGGAGTCTGATGGAGGAGGAACAGCGGCCTGACTCCTTCCTCGAGCGATTCCGTGGCCCTGAGGCTAGACCTGCAACTGGCCAAGCCGCAAATGACCAACAAGGAGCCAATGGAGCCAATACGAAGCCAACCTTCAAGTATAATTTGCCCACCTATTATACCTATAGCTATTTAGCCCACCTAAATAAAAAAAAAAAAGAAACTAGAACATATTCCTTAAGGCAGTAATGAGTGATGCAGTATATGTTTTTGTGTTTGTGTTGCAGGGAGATGTGGGAAAAAACTGTCATGTCCCAATCTGATGATGTTTATTATTATTGGCTGTTCTTCATTGCTTTGGCAGTTCTCTACAACTGGGTCCTTCTGGTTGCCAGGTAACTATTATTTTATTATTAATTAGCCTTAATTATGGTAATGATTATATTATATTGTCTTAAAAGTTGATTATAAATGTCTCTCCAATTAAACTGTATTAAAAGCACCAGGTATCTATGGGTAACTATAATCTGTCCGGAACTGTAGGAAATGTTATCGGCATATCCAATTTTTGTGTCGCAAAAAATGTCCTAAACTTATTTTTTTTTTGCTGTAAAAAAGGGCTCCAGACTAACATTTTTTTTGCCACTTTTGAATCGCCACAGTTAGCTGACATGGTGATCCACTAACCACAATTATGATCTTTTGGGCCTTTTACACTAGTTCCACAAGCTAATTTGCTCTATGTTGAAAGGCAGGACTTAATCAGTGAACAGAATCTGCGCTAAGCATTAGGACAACTGCTAGTCATATTTCAACCAGCAGGCGGACCTTATGACCTGCTTATAACCAGTTTCACAGCCCTCAAATTTGTTGCCCCAAAGAACTTACTCTTAGACACCAATTTTAAATTAGTATTAAGTATTAAGACATTTTGTCACACAATTTTCTCCCTAATTTAGTAATTTCCCACAAAACACATTAATCCAGCCTTTTTTTAAGACAAACTCCCTGAGCCTAAATGTGTTTTGAAGGAAACACTATGCCAGTTCAGTTGCCTTACTTTAGCTAACAGACACCTGCACAGCCTGGCATTATGGCGGACGATGGGAAGAGACACACCCTGAGAAAGTAAGACCAGATATGCTTTCTGGAATTCCTGGCTACACTGCAACACTGGCATCATTGGCATCATTATCAGTGATTAAAGGGACCAATAGATAAATACGGGTACCTATATCTAAAAAGGTTTTACTCTATATATGAAAGGTTTCCATCCTTGAGTGAGTGAATGTTTTGTGTTTGTGTGTGTGTGTGTGTGTGCGTGTGAGAATATCACTCAGTGATACTAGCGTGACTAATAAGGTAGATTCTGCTGTGCTTTTGGGCTCTGTGGTTTCAATCCATGGAAGCAGAAAATTCCTCAGAGAAAACGTCTGTCTGCCATCACTTTTCACTCTGTTAAGTTACAGATAAAACTCTCTCAAAGGACATTTCTTCCAGACACTTACCTAATTCAATTGTTTTAAGATTTTGTCTTATCTGAAAGTGTTTTGTTTTAAACTGCATTTCATTCAAAGTACCTTTGAATTCAGCATACTATTTTTGTTCTTCTTTCAGTATATCCTGTATGTCTTTCTTTATGTACAGAGCATGTTTTGATGATCTACAGACTGAGAGCTACATCCTATGGCTGGTACTCGATTACATCTGTGATGTCATTTACATAATAGACTCCTTTGTGCGATTAAGGACAGGTACATTCAAATTTACTGGAATTTTAACTGACATTTTCTGAACACCTGCATGAGAATATCATCGCTGTCTTTAAAAAAATGGCAATCTTGTGGAAAAAAATCTTATCTTTTAGAGGAAATAAATATGAAAAAATGTTATTACAAGACATTTTGGAGTAAACTGCTAGATTGACATTAGTATTCTTGCATGACAGCTGCAATATATATAATGGTAAATGTAATCTAAAGAGTTAAATATGGCTTGTTGTATTATAATATATTCCTCAAAACTGTATTATGCATCTACATCAGTGATGGCTAAAGGTAAATTAGGGTATTTATTTAGCACCATGTCATGATGTCACCTGGTATATATAATTTAGCCTAGGAAATTATTTAACCACTGGATGTTAAAGCAACAGATTTTTAGGTCAAGTATAGAGATGCGCTAAACCTAAAGTGAAAACATCAGGTATGTTAGGTTGGTCTTACCCTGGGTATTTTATCCCATGTTCAAAAATGCTACATTTTAGTAGTAATCTAGTGTACCTCTAGATCATAGTCTAGAGAATAGTGACTGTCTAAACTGCAGGATTGTTGTGAGCAGTTCTGTCAGAATTTTAAATATGCTTTATATAGAATTGCTTAAAAATGGTTACTAAGTAGTGGTCGGTTGAGAGGCTTATACAATACACAGACAATTAACTAATCTGGATGGCAGCATCTAAAACAGGGGCTGATTCCCATAGGGGCATAGCATCTCAGATTTTTGCAGTTCTTCTCATTGAACACACTTTATTGGACTTGCTAGCTACATAGTAAAGCTTTCAAATTCAAGTTACCTCAGAGTGTTATTGTATAGAGAGGCCATGCAAGTCTCTGCATAGCTGTGGCAGGGATGGAACACAGTTTAACATTCAAGTGTCTAGTGTCTTTTTAATGTACTCTAAGATACACCACAAATACCACATCAGTCACACACACTTAACCCCCAGACCTCTACCAAAAGTTGTTTAACTGTCCTCCTGAGTAAAATAAAACTCAAAGTAAAAACTGAATCTGCCTTCCTCTACAGGTTACCTGGAACAGGGGTTGCTGGTGAAAGAGTTGTCCAAGCTGAGAGACAACTACATCCGAACCTTCCAGTTCAAAGTAGATGTTCTCTCCATCATACCAACGGACCTGGTCTACATTGTCACAGGAATCCACATGCCTCAGCTCCGATTTAACCGCCTACTCCGTTTCTCACGCATGTTTGAGTTCTTTGACCGTACTGAGACACGTACCAACTACCCAAACACTTTTCGTATATGCAACCTAGTCCTGTATATCCTGGTCATCATCCACTGGAACGCATGTATCTATTATGCCATTTCCAAGTCACTAGGGCTTGGATCAGATCAGTGGGTGTACGATGCCACTAACAGAACACTCACTTATTGCTACGTCTACTGCTTCTACTGGTCTACCCTAACACTTACTACCATTGGGGAAATGCCTCCACCAGTGAAGGATGAGGAGTTTGTCTTTGTTGTCTTCGATTTTCTGGTTGGTGTGCTGATCTTTGCCACAATTGTTGGTAACGTGGGTTCCATGATTGCTAACATGAATGCCACAAGGGCAGAGTTCCAGGCACGGATTGACGCCATTAAACACTACATGCACTTCCGCAAAGTCAGCCGCAACCTTGAGACACGTGTCATCAAATGGTTTGACTACCTCTGGACCAATCAGAAAGCAGTGGATGAGCATGAGGTTCTGAAGAACCTTCCAGACAAGCTGCGGGCAGAAATTGCTATCAATGTTCATCTGGAAACTCTGAAAAAGGTTCGTATCTTTCAGGACTGTGAAGCCGGACTGTTAGTGGAGCTAGTTCTGAAACTGCGGCCACAGGTGTACAGCCCAGGCGACTACATCTGCAGGAAGGGCGATATTGGGAAGGAAATGTACATCATTAAGGAGGGACAGCTGGGTGTAGTGGCAGATGACGGCGTGACACAGTTTGCACTGCTAACTGCTGGAGGGTGTTTTGGTGAAATTAGCATCCTGAACATTCGGGGTAGCAAGATGGGTAACCGTCGAACCGCCAACATACGTAGCATTGGCTACTCAGATCTGTTCTGCCTCTCGAAGGATGACTTGATGGAGGCTGTGACAGAATATCCAGAAGCTCAGAAGGTTCTGGAAGAGCGTGGGAGAGACATTCTGAAGAAGCAGGGTCTTCTGGATGAAAGTGATGCAGCTGGAGGGCTGGGCGAGATGGAAACAGAGGAGAGGGTGGAACGTCTGGATGCGTCTCTGGATCTACTGCAGACACGCTTTTCCCGGTTGCTTGGGGAGTTCACTACAACACAGCGCAAGCTGAAACAGCGAATTACAGCGCTCGAGCGGCAGCTGTGTCACACTGGACTCGGCCTGCTGTCGGACAATGACATGGACGGAGAAAATGACCAAGTGTTTACACATGCAGACATACACATGCATGCAGAAGCACACACTCGGACTTCTACAGACCTAAACACTGCCTCAAACTCTGTGTCCAGGAGAAACTCAGATGTGGAAGTGTCGCGGCCTCAACCAAAAATAGGGCAATAAAGTGAGACTGCTTCAATGAAGTGCACAAAATAAAGCTCTACATGCATGCTTATGCTTTTCCACACCTTGTGTTTGTGTGAGAAATTACCATATAAAATTTAAAATGTTAAAATTGGTATATTTACCTATACCTACAGTTTACTTACAGTGTCTAAGTAAATGTATGTATAAATGTCACTTTTCCCTTGTTTGAACTTCAACAAGGATAAACAGCTTCACCATATTGGGAGTGTAATATATTTTGAAACATTATAGCCACCGGAATATGTAAATATATATGTATTCATACACACAGAAACACAAAAGTAATATATATACAGATTTAGACCTTGTGTATGCCTTAATGTTCAAAATAAAGCATGCTTAAACCATGCAGAGCCTATATCTACTTGTTATAGTATTATAAATGATAGAGATCAGAAATTACTAAGCCACACATGCAAAACCTTAAGTTTCAAAGGTTAAATTAAAAGTCTTGCACAAGCAAACACTGCTGCACACTGAAACGGCATCGTAGTTACTATGTAATATTACAAAATATGCAAACCAAAAGCTTTGTCCGCTGTGTGTTGGTATATCAATGCGTTGAAGCATTTCAATAACCAGAAGCATTAGCTTGCCCTGGGCATATGTGCAGTTTTATTTAAATTTTGACCTCAAATCAGCCTCATAGTTCCAATGACATCTGATAGGGAAAACCCTGAAGTTCCACATATGTTCATGATGCTGACTACAGAATAATGCCTATTAGTTTTTTTATTTCAGTTTTAGGAGAAAAAAAAAACTAAATTCAGATATCCGAGTGAATATATTCCCAACCAAGTCATAATATTATGACCACCTCTTTGTTACACTCACTATCTATCTGATCAGCTGCACTGCTTATATATATGCACATTGTAGTTCTATAATAGATTATAATACAGACTGTTTCTTCTTCTGTTTCTCTGTCTATTTTATTATAATAATACTGTATATATTATAATTAGGGTTGTGCTGGTATGAGTGGAACAGACACAGTAGTGCTCCTTTAGTTTTATTGAAACCGGGATGACAGTGTGCAGAGTGCCCTGCTGAAAAAAATGCCTGGCTATAATTTTAATGACTAAGCTGGTCTATCAGAAGCATGACCAATTTGACCAGCATGACCGGCATTACAAGCAAGAACACCCTGGTCAACCATTATGACCAGCTTGACCAAATTAGTTGATTGGTTTGTATAATGTACGGTAGAATTTCAAACAGTGTTTACCATAATGTAATGCGGTGGTGTTGTTTCCAGATGTGAATGAGTTAATGAGTAAACCCTTCTGAACACAGCTTAGGACACAACAGCTGCGTTCCAAAGCACCTCTCAGCCAATCATATTGCAGGGTCGGTATGTGGTATAATACATGTTATAGCACTCCCTCTCATGTATTATTGCTTAAATATACCATTCCATATATGAAGGGAATCAAAGGTAAATAAGTAAGATAATGCTGACTGCAATACAGCCTTGACCACCGAATACCTCAAAAATGGAGCTTTACGTTTACGTCTGTCAGTGAGCGATCACTTCATAAACGCTCTAACACGTTAACATCAGATGTGTCTTGCCTTCTATCAGAATGTGTTTAAAGTCGAGGTGTAACAGAACTGTGTTGATAATAAAGTTTAGGATTAATTAACACACACCTCCCCCAAGGAAGTGACGAGGGCTCGTCGATAGTTGGCCGCCATTTTGCCGCGTCGGGTGCAAACTAGCCGGCAAGATGGCGGGCTGTGTGTGATTTTTTTAAAATATATTTTAGTAGGGTTAAAAACTGTGCGGCGCCGTTTTCTCGCGGTTTGTTGAGAAAACCGAGGATGCTTGTGGATCTTCTGCGTATAAGAACACATTGATCCATCTGACGGAGTGTCTTACGAGTGCAGGATGTCCACCGAGGTTCTCAGGTGAGCGGAGATGTTGTTAAAACAGGTTTATATTTAGGGGGTTCTGTGGAGGATAGCCGGACAGCTAGCGTTAGCTACTATTAGCTAACTGTAGCTAATGCAGCTAGCTAATAAATAAAACATCCATTCGACTTAACCAGAAAGCTGTCTAAGTTGCTCTGTGGGTCATACAGACAGCCTTTTGATTAAACTGTAGTTGTTTGCAAGTGTGCTTTAGTTTTGAGTTATTACACCCTGTAAAAAGATGGCTAACGTGGGCTAACTAAATTTCCACGGACAAAGAGTAGCTTTTCTCATTTTCCGTTCCACCTTAAAAAGCGCAGCACTTATATTCGGTCGAGCCAGGCGCTTTACAGTAACTACTGCACTATTTAAGGTGGACTGGCCAAGTCGCTCGATAAGCAAGCTGGCATGCTAACCTAGCGTTTAGCCAAAAAGCCTGCTTAGCCAGATAAGTTGTACATATTTCGTATTCTAAGTGGTGGCGCCAGTTTCACGGTATTTGCAGTAGTAATGTCATCACGATATTAAATAATAACTATTTGTGCAATTACACTGTTAAGTTAACCTATATATCTGACTAAACCCTGTTCTGCCCCTGAAGTAATCCTTAGAACCATATCTAACTGTTCAGTTTTGTGTATTTAGTCAACCATAGTAAACCTACAGTAATTAAGACATTGCACTGGTAAGTCATATCAGTTCAGTGCTATGAAACATTAATTAGTTTAACCTTTATTGAATATAATATGCTGTTTGACATCACCGTGACTTGATAACAATCGAGGCCAATGTATTTCTGCTAGGAAAGACTAGGAGAAAAGAGGCTTTAAGCAAGCATCTTGCTTCATTTCAGTAATTACACATGACTTGATAATTACAGCGAGTGTTTTTCAGGGGGTTCCAGGGGATTTAGGAGAAAATATGGTAGACTGCACATGGTATGAATACTCAGGTTTATGCTCTAGTCTGTAAGCCCTTAGGAAAATGGGTTATGAAAACTTAACTTTCATGCCTA
The DNA here is from genome assembly GCF_023375975.1 of Astyanax mexicanus. Taxonomy (NCBI): domain Eukaryota; kingdom Metazoa; phylum Chordata; class Actinopteri; order Characiformes; family Acestrorhamphidae; genus Astyanax; species Astyanax mexicanus. The sequence continues at coordinate 34,664,084 of NC_064408.1, forward strand.
ATATGTAGTTCTTAATTCATACACTCCAGGTATGGATTGAAGTAATGAGTGAAATGCACAACATTCTTAAAATGTCTTTAGCCCTATCCGTACAGTATTAGTTTCTCAGGGGGTCCTGGTGTAATTTTCTCTTTTATAGGGGTGTCCTTTGTGATTTTATTCCTGTCCTGAGCGACCATTTATGTGTTTTTCTTGGATGTCCTCTGAGAAAATTACAAGCTGAATTTCCTACTGTTTTTCGCTGGACTCCGTGGTCCTACACTAATTTTAGTCCTGTTCGGACTAGGGGTGGGCGATATGGCACTAAAATAATATCACGATATTTCATGGTATTATCCCATAACGATACTCTTGACGATATAATTTTTTTTTTCAAGAATACACTACTGCAACAAAATTAAAATGTAATTTTATTATTGCATACGATTTATGTCACACCCCTACCTGGGATATAAAAAAAATACAAGAATTTGATCAGATTTGTAACAGAAGTCAATGATCCAGAATGTCAAGATGACTTATAATGCACTCTTAATATCTCCATGTAACCAGGAATAAAGTAAAATAAATTATATTGGACAGACATAATCTGTCTTTAGTAGATATATAATGGAAAATGAAAACAGTGTGAAAAAAGTAGTACCCTGATGTAATAAGTGGGGGTGAGTGATATGGCACGATATTTTTAGAGTATAATATCGTTCACGATATTCAAAAATGTGATATGGCACACCCCTAGTTCGGACTTAATAAAGCATTTAATAAAATAGCTATTTGTCGATTACCATTGCCCAACTATTACACTTTGGGCATTCGTTTCCATGGCGTTCCACGTAAACACAACAGTGAGTGGAAATGAAGGAGCTACTGAACGCGATGTCATGTGACAAAGAAAGCCGGAAAACAACTCATTGGGCCTCCTGTTTTTTAACTGCAATCCAGATGTAAGAGTTTTATCACTGAATAGAAGTGGAAAATATTTTTCACAGACGTCCCCCTGAGAAACGAATCCCGTGCGGATAGGGATTAAAATAATATCTAAAATAATATCACTATTTACTGTTGTTTTTTTGCGACAATGATACTCTTGGCGATATGACAAAACACAATAAAAAAAGTTATTTCAAGAATACACTATTGCAACAAAATGAAAAATTAATTTTATTATTACATAGAATTTATTGTGGCACTGAGATGCCAAAAAAATGTTGGTGATATTATTGCGTAGAGTACAATATGGCCTACTTTCCAGTACAACAAAATGTGGCTTAGTAATCAAGCTAAAAGTGTTAGGTTTAATTGGTCTACAGATCTGACACTTCAATTTGTTTATTTTTGTTTACTAGTCCCACAAATTTGGGAAAGTTGGACTTTTTTTGGGGTATGAGAGTTGTTAACATTTGTGGTTGTGGATGAATCATTTTACGTGACCAAAATTAATAATTTATGTTCTTTTTAGATGGCCACAGGGTGCAGGGCACTGTGGAAATTCACTCATGTACAGGTGCAGAATAAAAAACGCCCAGCTATAGTTGGGAGTTTGACCACATGCCGAGTAGGGCTGGACCCGAATATTCGGGTATTCGGATATTTGTTCGTTGAGTAGGTATTCGGTTTTTAATTTTGGTATTCGGATATTCGTTTTTTTTCTCCTTTCCAGAGTTCCACCTCACTCTTACCACTTCTGTTCTTGCGGGTCCCGTCAGAATATCTTGCGCGCGGGACAGAACTGAACTGTTATTGGCTGGAGCGGGAGTTTAATCCAGACGATGCGGGAGCAAATTAATAAATAGTTAAGAAAACTGTAATAATTGTAAAAAAAAAAAACCTAAAGAAAACTCTCAACGCGCAGGATGGACCGACACACACACGCACACACCGATGGTGTTTGGACTGGGGTAAGGAACGGGACCACACTATATAAATATATAAGTAAATTTGAAGCATTAAATGTAGTTTATTTAATTTATATTAGGAACGTGGGGCGGGAGCGGCAGAAATGTGTATGTGGCGGGCGGGCGCGGGATTAAAAGAAGCAATTTTTTTGCGGAGCGGTAACGAGACAGAAACGCGGGAGAGTGGAAGAGTGGGTTTAAAAATCAGTCTCGCGCAGACCTCTATTATACATGATAAAAAAAATGCAGGCTCTTCGAAACTGATTTATATAATAAAACGTAAGGGGTAATGTGGCAACAGTAGGGGCTAAATCGGTTACAAAAGCCTGGCCTACAAAAATGATGTCTGAACGAATTTCCTCTTATCTAATATAATTTAAAATGGTTTAAAAATGTAAAATAATTTCTAAGCAAACGAAATATTTAATATTGAGCTTATAGCCCAAGTGCAAAAATACAAAATCAGTAATACGGCTATGCCCTGCACAATCCTTTAACCGAAATAGACCAAGTACAGTTTACAATGACTGTCCTCTAATATAATCAACAATGTTTACGAATATAAAATACTTCCTGAACAAACGTTTTTTTTTTGTTTGTTTTTTTAAGCAAATAGCCTAAGTGTGAAAACACAAACAGCAATTTACTGGGCTGGCTTGCGCAGCGGAGAAACCGTGCAGCAGCAGCCTCGGTGTGGGGCAGCAGAAATTCCGGGATGAAAACACAAAGAAATCTGGGCTAAAAACACAGAAAAAATATGGGGTGAAAACACAAAAATCCGGGATAAAAACACCAAAAATCCGGGGTGAATATGTCTCGTCGGTCAGAGCAAATTGAACATTTTTCAGTGGATTAAAGGGGCCGTGATTTGCCTTTTTTTTTTTTTTTTTTTTTAACCTCTTTTTTTAAAAACGAATATTCGAATATTCGCTTCGAATCAGTGCCGAATATCCGGAGCTCAAAAAACGCTATTCGGGCCAGCCCTAATGCCGAGTTAGAAGGAAAGGGAAAGCAAGCAAACCTTGATGAACTATTATGCACATTGTTCCTTAATACAGTTGAAAACACTTCTAATCCAGCATTTGAACTAGCAGATGGCAGAGTGACAAGCCAGTCATTTCCTATGGGAGTAAGAAAATTGTAGTGTGATTAAGTGGCAGGGAACAGGGTAAGTTTAAATTTTCTAAAATGTATGCAAATATGGAGTGAAGCATCACTGGCCAAACAAATACATTGGACCAATCACAGGCACAGGTCTCCAGCTTCTCTCTGAAGTGGAAAAAAGTCAACCCATCTATACCTATTTGATACATATTTATTTGTGTGTTGAACTTTTACTGGGTCTTTTATTGTGTTACTAGCATCCAAAAAAGTATTCAGCAGTATTTGTATGGTTAGTGGTGTTTGTTAGCTCGACTGTGTTTTAATACTCAATGTGTAGAATGCATGTCGCACTCCTTTGAGGAAAAGAATCTAATAGATCATAGTCGAGAGTTAATGTTTACAGGTTTTGAATATAGACTCCTCAGTCACAGGAAGCTAGAGTTCCTTATTCAGCTAGATTGAACAACAGAGCTGGAGCACAACTACAGACTCCAATTAACAGCCAGCTGTAGAACGTGTACAACTAACGTGCCTCAAAAAAGATGAAAAGTAATGACCGTTGTATACCCCTTTAATCAATAACCAAAGTACATCAACAACAATCGGGAAGCTTAAAGAGTCGCATTAAAGCTAATGTGAAACCAGTTTTAATAGAAAAACGTTTTAACTTTTAAGTTGTTTCCACTGTAAGCTCTGCAGTGCAGTTTTGTAGCCACAGGGATTCTGGATTCTGGGCCGATTCTGAATTGTGTGACTAAAATATATATCACAAGAAATTGAATTTTAGCAGTGTGAGAAATTTGTCATTTTTAAAGTAGGTAATTTTACTTTTACTAAAGTACAGTTTGACACAAGTAATTTACTTCACTACATTGAAAAACTCCCTGTTACTGAGTGAAAAATAAATTGCTGGGAAAAAAACATCAAAAGTCTGAATAATAAAAAAAAAAAACTATTGGCGGAGGGGCGTGGGTGCTGGCACATGGAAAAAAGAGGCAATTACATCCTCATGCAATGCAAAATGTGCCCCGCTGGACAGAGCTGTCAGCTTTCAAAACTTTCACATCAAACCTGCAAAAGCATGTGATGGTAAATCATATGTATATTCTAAATTCACTGGATAGCTGTGGATTTACTTTATAAAGACCAGTAATCTCCGTTCATATGCAGCTACACAGATTATACAATCTTCTGTATTTAGTAAAATATACAGCACAATAATCCCTTTATTAAAAATTGTACAACCTAAACAAATTCTTTAACAGAATTCTGCCTTCAGGGTTTTCTGAAAAACAGTGAAGGTTAATGGAGACGAAAGGTGTTTATCCTGTGTGTTAATTAATTAACTTGTATTTACACCTAAATTAATAGTATATTAAGTGCACTGAAAAGTGTATGAATTGAGTTTGTCGGCGCTATTTTAACAGGCGATTGAGGCGAATATAACCTAAATACCTTAGCTAATGATCATGGATTTCACAGATCCCTTTTGGACATTAAACAACGCTAAAATAAACTGACATATCAAACTGCCTAGGTTAGCTAACAAGTTAGCGGGGCTGCTCTACGTTACGTGCTTAACCTGCGTCCACAAACTGAGTTTTACCTTTCTGAAATTCTTGGTGGTGAGAGAAATGCCTCAAGCAGAGCAGCTGAACTTTTCCCAGCAGTGTTTATTACGGTTAGCGGGAGAGACGCTGTGTCAATCAGCTGTGTAACCTGGGGTCTGTGTGCGCGGCTCGGGCATGCGCCAACAAACAGTTTTTTTTTTTTTTTTTGTATGATTTCATGTTTTTAATGATATTTCCTTAAGTTTTTATTGGAAACATAAAACAATCTGCTTGAACGTTGCAAAAAAAACCCATATAAATAGCAGTTAAAGCAAAGCAATGGCAAGTTAAAAAAAATGTTTACAGTCACCTATATGCCCGTAACTTTTTACCAGTAAAGACAAATGGATCATAGAAACCTTTGCTGCTTGTTCTTGAAAATGTTTTATAGGGTGGTCTGAACACATTCTGCCTGAAAGGTACAAACTATTATGTGAAATAATAATTTTATATATATTAATTAATAATAATTAATGTATGATTTGTTGTACTCTTTTTGCATCAAATAATTAAAAGTAACTATGTAACTTTTACTCAAAGTACATTTTAAATTGAGTACTTTTTTCCTTTATGCGAGTAGATTTTTAGATGGGTACTTTTACTTCTGCTTAAGTTGAATTTTAGCAAAGTAAAGGTACTTTTACTTAATTACAATATTAGTACTTTTCCACCTCTGGTAATGTGAACATAGTTAAGTTTGGCTGTTATATGTGTGTTATGATTGTACATTTACTCTGGACTTTCAAAGCCTAGAATAGTGGCATTTAACTGGCTAGCTACCAACTCACAGTGGGTCTTGGGCAGGTTTGGAGTGATCTTGAAATATCGAAAATGTGGTGTAAAATCATGTCACTGCTATTGAAACATTATATTGATGTTGAGTTATGCGCTTGGACAATAATTACACCAGTCCTGAGAGCTGATTAGATCAAATGATTTAGATTTTGGTGGTGCAGCATTGTGTGCGATCACAGATAGGCCTGTCGTGATAATTGCTTTATCGACTTATCGTATGGACTTTTTTTTAACTGCGATCGTTTTTGCCGACGTCGATAAAAGTCATTGGGTTTCCGTGTGAGTTTGTTTACATGAAACGAGCGAGTTGCGCTGTGCTGCTCTCTTACCGTCTCTACAAATCTGTCAGACAGCGACATCTATCGGTTAGGAAATCATAAGCAAAGCTTATGCACCAGTGACTGCCTTCACACACACACACGCACGCACATCGGAGCTTAAGTGTGTGGAGATGTGTAGGCTTGCAAACGTATTTGAGGCTAATAGGACTTTTTAAGTCCAGTCTAGACTATTTTTCCATTAAAGCACAACCATCCAACCCAACTTTCCAAGCTGAATATTGAGAATGAAAATTGTTAGAGAGAGATCCTGCCTCAAGGCCCCACAGGTAAACATGCTGTTTCTTGCTTGGAATTTGTCTGACAGTTGCATTAAAAAATACATTTATAGCAAGCGCTCCGTTCTGCTAAGCCATCTGTGTCTTTGATCATATGGACACGTGTGTTTTTGAACTAATTTGTGTTTTATAGCATATACATATATTCAGAAAAAAAATCTGCAAGTGACTTTGTTCTGTGTCCAGAGATGGTTGGTCCAGTGTTCCCAGGGTGGTTGTACTTTATTTCTTTTTTTTATTTAGGATATATTATTTTTATGTTGACAGCTGTATTAGTAGCTTTAAAATGAAATATTGTAGTTTATCGCAATCATTTCTAGGACAATATTTCATCCTGAAAACTTTATTGTGATAGGCCTTATTACAGGAAACTGCATTTCCTCATACATACAACTTTACAGGCTGAGATTACAGAGCCTGTGTTTGTTGCTTCTCTTAAATGCAGGATAAAATATTCCTGGTTTTTTTAACAGATTTTGACATGATTTTTTTTATTTGCAAAATCATGGGACAAAGACTAGCTTTATTTGTTTCTGGACAATACCAGTCTTAAAGCCCATCACCCCTCATAAAGAATGCATGGAAACAATGTCTGCCAAAGTTGTTTTACCCAGGTTTGCAGTTACTAATATTTAAAGATTTATATATGCATTCTGTGTACAACAGACCTAAATACAGCTGGTTTATTTTAATTATTATTATTTTTATTTATTTATTTTTTTACATACAGTAGATCTCTGTGGAAAAGAACAGCTGTATTTAGACTGTATTTATCCTCTTAAAATGTCTTGCAGGGGTTCTGTAATGTGTCTTTGACTTTCAACATTAAATCTACTATACTTTTTAGAATCAGCCACAATAAAAATACTTGATCTCCCTCTGAATTCCAGCTGAGAGAGTCTGTGAATCCTTATGCAAAAAGTTGGCAGCATGACCGAAAGGAGCTGCTTATCCAGCAATAAAAACTTATTTTAACCACAAATTTATTTTTTGCTTTAGCTTTCTGACAGCAGCTGCACTTTTGGTGGGGGTTAAATGTCATCTGAAAAATATTTGTTGTTTTGTTAGAATAGATGTTTGTTAGCTCTGCTATTTAATGTCAAAAAGTCAACAGTCTTTTTACTATTTCCTCCACAAGTCTTGCACATTTTACAAATAATGTAAAGTAATGGCGACCCAACCACCCCCATTATGAGCCTTTCCCAGAGTTGTAATCTCACAGATATAATCTGATTGGCTCTCGGAATCTTTTAAGTAATATATAGATAAGGTTAGAGAGTATAGATAAGGAATTATTCTAACTTGTCAAACTGTTGCAGTTGTTGTACTCATGACTTTCTTTTTGTAGGCCTGAACCCGTCGCTGGGGGGAGCAGAAGCAGCGGTGGGAAACTGGGAGTGCTGATCAATAAACTCCATGAATTTCTGGCAGTGTCTGCAGAGCAGGGCAGTGAAAACAGCCTGCCTGGACACTGGAGTGGTGAGTTACATACACAAACACATACAGTGAGTTTTCTTTGGAGAAAAAAATAAATAATATTGTGCAGAGAATGAATACAGTAATTCACAGCCTATACTTAGTGCAGTTAAAGCAGTGTTACTTTATTTGTTCAAAATGGCTTTTGGGAAATGTGAAATATTGCTGTAATTCTGGCAGTAAAATAGTTAACTACGTGAATGCAGGGCTAATTTACAAATGATTTATTGTTGTTTACTGCAGTAATGGATTGATTTGATTTGTTGTCTTGTTCATAGGTGCAATGGCCAAAGAATTTATTGAGCAGCAGGCAGCAGCACGGGCTGCAGAAGAGGTACCCCCACACACAGACAAACATACATTACTTTCAGCACACCAGTAGCTTAAATGTATGGTTTATTTGCCATGTAATTACTTTATTAATGTATTTCAAGTATACGTGTGTGTGTATGCAATGCGTGGGTCTTTTTTTTTTTCTTTCATTTACTTATTTATTTCATTATTTTTTTTTCTCTCTCATTTGTTTAGCCCAGTAGCTCCTCAGAGATTAAACAGACCAGAGCACCTCGCTCCAAAAGGTCAGTTTCATATCATAGTTTCTACTGTATTAATACAGCCTCAGTGTTTGTTAAACCTGCAGTCAATTTCTTTGCTCACATTGCAAAATTTAGGAAGCCGTTGGTGGTGACGAAGCACAGTGGACTGAATGAGTCTGATGTATCGTCTGAAAGTGGAACAGAAGACGTCATGTCCGTCAACTCCAGCGAACCGGACACAACCTGCCTCCCCAAAGGTGTGCAAAGGGGTTTGACTGGAGATAAGTGTGGTCAAACTTCATCCTGCATCTTTCAACATTTGCCAGTGTCCACATTTTCTATTAAACTTGTAATGAATTAAAGGGGACATGAAACATTTCAGTTTGTACAAGTTTTCTAAGGTATTAAATATAATGGCATTTATTTGGGGGGGATTTTTTTATATAAAATGTTTACACACTAAATTATAATATATTTATGTTTGTTACGTTTGAGCTAGGGCGCCGCCATGTTGCCCGTGCAGCACTGGTGACGTCACGAGGTTGGTTGGTTTAAGATCCCAGGCATATAGCTAGAGGAAAAGAGCGTATTGTTTGTCGAGATTATGGATGAAGACGAAGCTGAACTAGGCTAACATGGAGCATTTACTCAGAGATCTTTCCTATATAAACCTGAGCAGAACTTTTTAGATGCTTTTCTGAGAGCGAGGGGTTTGGGGAGTGTTTATTCTCTCTCTCTACGTGGAGCCGTGCAGAACCCTGCAGCGCGTCCACAGCAGGTACTGCCATCCAGTTAACCAGCTATTTTATATACATTTAGCTATTTAACATGCAAAGCCCAGAGTTCATTAAGACTGAATGAAACGAACATGATTTAAGTGGATATTGAAACATCCAGGCGCTGTTTGGTTGATAAACCGTTCAGTTTAGAAGTTAGAATGCTTACTGGGTACTTAGCTTCATCTAGTTAGTGTTAGCTAGTTAGCTAGCGTTGGCTAGCTAGAATAAGATAGCTAGCTAAGTAGCTAACGCTAGCTATGTTATCTTTAAATTATCTAATTTATCTAGATTTTCGGTAACGGTACCTCTCGCTGCTCTGCTGGGTGGGCGTGTTGTTTGGCTGGTGCGGCTCACAGCTGCTGCTCTCATAGTAACATTACCATCAGTCAGACGGTCTGTACATTCCAGCTGATCAGAGGAAAAATAAAAAACGGAGGAAAAAAGCCTTGGACTGCAGCTTATTTATCCGGCGCTAATGCTCCTGACTCAAACCCCTCTCCTTCACATAGTCCTGGTCTAGAAAGTGCTCGCCACTAACCCCTAGCGTTGCAGCTAACCGGAGGATTCTCACGCTTCAGTGCTGCGAGCCCCCGCTGAAGGTATGAAAGTGAAAGTAAATATTTCTCATTCCTCACCTTATTAAATTTCACTACTCCCAGTATTACTACACACAGGGACAATACAAAAGTGCCCCCCCGCTCTGCATTGAGTTTTGGTTTGGATTTTATTATTTATTGAGGCGCTAAATTACGGTATTCTCATAGATTCTAGTAGTGAGGCGTGCGAGAACCAACCTCGTGACGTCACTTTCAACGCTGGGACAAGATGGCGCTGCCCTTACTTAAAAAAATGACATTTAGATTGCTTATTATTTTAATTCCGCTTCACTGACAACTGTTAAACTTATAAAATTTGTTAGAGTGAAAATACATCTTGTGAATTAAACTAAATACTTGAAGTGTTTCATGTCCCCTTTAATGGAGCATATTTTCTTTGGAGTTTTGTCACTGCAAAGCTGTTTTTATAAAATACTCTTTAAAGCTCTGCTTGCATCCCTGCGCTGAAGAGTTTGGAGAATTTCCTTTTTAACTAGGAAAGAGATTGTTAATGAGCTGATTAGTTAAATCAGATATGTTGGGAGCAGGGAAAGTGCAGTGGGTTGTCAGGAGCAGAATTGAGGAAACAAAGTCGTAAAGCATTAAATTTAACTTGATGCTCTGAAATATTTAGTTGTTAATGTTTAGTCTGTTCGTTTATTGGGTTATGTTATGTTATTTATTTACATACATCTTTTCTTACTTTACCTGTCACACAGGTACAGTTTTTGTGCTGCCGGAGCCTGTGGGTAATGAAGTCCGTGATGAGTTCCGTGGGCCGGAGTTCCGCAGTAAACGGGTGAACAAACAGAACAGAGACTTTCTGGATAGACGTAGAGGTAAGAGAGAAACCCAGATCCAGAGAACAGTGAAGGTTAAGGGCCTTGCTCAGGGACTCAACAGTAATTATGTATATTTCACTTTTTACTCTTTAATTTTGTTTAGTATGGACTGTGCCAGGCCATATGTAAATGATTGAATGTTAACTGCAGTGTTTGGTATTTCTTTGTTTATGATCAGGAGGGTATGATATGGAGAGAGTGAACTGTACAGCTTGTGGTCAGCAGGTGAACCATTTCCAGAGAGACTCAGTCTACCAGCACCCAGCTCTGAAAGTGCTCATTTGCAAGGTATGTGTTTGTGTGTCGCTCTTTGTGTTTTGCAGCCTTGTGCTATTAATCTGTGGTGTTTGACACCCGTGGTATAAACGCAATATAATGCTTCATGCATGTAAACACTCATTCTCACACCCACTAGTGCCATTACTACTTAGTGGTCTACCTGCTTAGAAACCTGAATCAACTTGGCACATTTCCTCTGATTTCACAAGCTGAACTACTAAGCTAAAACACTAAGCTGTGAAACAGCACTAGGAATGGAAAGAGCTGCATTAATTGTGCAGAGGTGGTGTGCAGATGGTGAACTAAACTTTACTACCTAATATTTAGTTTAAATCATAGGATATGGGTGTGTCTGATTTATTATGCTAAAGGTTTGTGTATGTTTTTCTATCTTCCTTTCTGTCTTCCAGTCCTGTTTTAAGTACTACATGAGTGACGATATCAGTAAAGATTCGGAGGGGATGGATGAGCAGTGCAGGTATGAACGTGTATTTTGTAAAGGAATAATAATAATGGAAGAATATAGCATGTAGCATGTTAAATTATGTATTAGTGTAATTTATTCGTTATACAAACACATACCAGAGCAAATTATAGTTTTTTTTTATCCATATGGTTCAAAGATATATTAAATATTATTCAGCTTCTTTCTTGATTGAGATCTGTCAGCTTTATTTGTTTGTTTTTACCAGAACATTTATAAATAACCAGGCTGCTGTTAAATGAAAATCAATGTTTACTGAGAAATTTACTGAGCAGTCTTTAATGCACATTAACCAAAATAGCCTGTGCCATTATAAGAGATTCTAAGAGAGGTTAAAAACGTTTAAAAATGTAAAAGTTTAAATGTAATATACTCAGAACATCAAATAAAATACTTTAGTTTTGCAGACTTTAAAGCGCACTTTAAATCCTTTATTTTTCTCCAAAATCGTCAGTGCTTCTTTTAATCCTGTGCACCTTTATGTATGAATTTTACCAGTCAGGTTGTAAGGAGCAGTAAAGTCGCTCTGCTGAAGTACAGAGTTATACAGGAGTTTTATATATAAATATATTTGTGTGTTTTGATTGATTGTTCTTGCAGGTGGTGTGCTGAGGGGGGCAGTCTAATTGGCTGTGATTACTGCAGTAATGCGTTCTGTAAAAAGTGTGTCCTGCGGAACCTGGGGAGGAGGGAGCTCTCTTCCATTTTGGAGGAGGAGAGGAAGTGGTACTGTTACGTGTGCAGCCCTGAACCACTCATGGACCTTGTGTTAGCTTGCGACTCGGTTCTGCAGAACCTTGAGAAGATGAGCAAACGCTCCTCACAAGCGGCGATGGGCCGAGGTGTGGGAGGAGGCAGAGGGAGGTCGAGGGGCGGACGCAACGCAGGGGCGGGGCTTCCAGCGGGCATAGCACCTTCTCAAGGGCTGTGCCAGCGTATGCAGCGAGTGGTGGAAATGACTTCATCGCTGAACCAGTCTTTCACGACCTTCATAAACAGCGAAAGAGATGAAGAGGCGAGCGAGGAAGAGGACGTGGAGAGAGCAAGGAGGCTGGTGATGTTTCGTACCATACTCCGGGACCTGCGGGAGGCACAGGGCGCATTACAGGTGCGTTTGTGCGCAGGATAGGGTGTAAGCATGTAAGCAACAGACATTTCTGAAAACTTTCCACCAGATTCACAAACAAATTGGGCAGAACTTGCAGTTATTACCACCAAAATCCATAGTCTGAATTACAAATTACCACCACATAAGAGAAGGACTCACAGCAAAAAGCCTTAAGAAGCCTACTGATTGGAAATCTCTGTTCATTAAATTAAAGTTAACTTGAATTATCTTATTTTCATTCTGTAGATTTGTTGCTCCTCTAGTGGTAGCAGGAATGCATTAGACAGATTATGCTGTCTAAAAACACACACTTGCAACGGATCACACGCAAACCTGAGAACACTGTACGCATTTTTACATCAGGCACCCTTCTATCCTGAGTTGCGGTATTTAAATATGACTGTTCTTTTGTAGAGAGAATAAATTTGTCTGTAGCTCTTTCTGGTGAATCCAGTAGCAGCACATAATCCACAGTTTCTGGCTACTGCGGAACCTAGACTTTTGGCCTGTCACAGTAATAATATACCGAACAGAAATGTGTTACCAGAAATTTGTGCAATAAGTTATGATAGTCATTTTAAGGCCATTTTACTGCCACTTGAATGATGGTGTGATATAATAGTATAATATTACAATTCAATGTTTTGATAGTTGAGAACAGAGATGTTGGTATGTTTTAAATATCCTAAATATTAAAACTTTTTTTTTTTAGTTTGCTTTTTAACCATAAAGCACAATTAATATAGTACTCAAAAGTAGAAAACAAGGAAATATGTAAATAAACAACAAACAGGAATTTTTATACAATGTAAGTTCATATATTGTATAAAGAAATCGATAATCTAATTATTATAATAGGCCTACTATACTCTAGTAAAATAATGCACATTATTTATTAACTATTTGACTGTGTGTGACAAGGAAATTTGACTAAAACCTACCCAGGCAGCTGGCCGTTTTCCTAAATACTAGGCTGTATGGAGAAAGCAATTAGGTGTAATCTTGTTAGTTTTGAAGTTTATTTTAGAACTGTTGAATTCTTTTTAATTCATTTTAATTCATTTTAATTAAATAGTATTCATTTTTTTGGCTGTTACACAGGTCAAAAGCAGGTGTAAATTTAGTTTGTTCTTGAACATCCGATGTAAGATTGTTTAAAGAGAAAATGGCAGTTTATTTGGTCTAATGTCCTTTTCTTTTTCTTTTTTTACTACAGGATGCACTAGATCGGGAATTAGGGTCCAAACCAGCAGGAGGGCGCTCGAGGGCGAGGGGTAGACCACGGAAGGGCACAGCAACCAGAGGTGCAGGAGTAACCAAGGAGCTGGTGGTGAAACTTACACCAGTACCAGTGCAAAGTGCCCCCAGTGCTAATGCTAACACTACCACTAATGTTGACATTGCTGCTGCTACAGCTAAGGCAGAGACAAGGGTCACAAGAGGGATGAAGGAGGAGAAGGTGAAAGGAGCTGAATTGGAGGTGGAGGAAAGTGTTGCTGTTGGAATACCAATAAAACCAGAGGCAAAAGTGGAAGTTGCCACTGAGCAAAGAAGAGATGTAGCAATTGTGGAAGAGAATTCGGATGAAGATGATGATGACGATGAAGGTGATGACGAAGAAGAGGAAAACGAAAGTGAAGATCTGACGTTAGAAGAAGAGAGCAAGCGCTCTCCCCGTGTGAAGACGACGCCACGGCGTCGCCGTACAGAATCTGTTACTGGTGCAAAACACGCACATCTAGAAGAGGATTCTGATTCTGACGAAGTTCCTGCTGTGCTCCTGCAGACTACGGCCGGTGCATCCAGCGAGGAAGAGGGTGCGGCCGACAGCGACGGAGGCAACCAAGAAGTACGAAAGAAATGCCTGTTCGGCCTAGTCAAAACCACACCGCCTTGCCAAGACAGAAACTCACGCAAACGCAAGCTTAAAGAGAGATCGTCCTCATCATCTTCAACGTCTTCGTCCTCTTCAACTTCTGGTTCTAACGATTCGGGATCAAAGGTCGGGAGAACAGTCGGCCACCCCCACAAGATGGCCAAAACAACAGCTGCTAGCGAGACTTCTTCGAGTGATCTTGGGGGGCAGGAATTGGAGAGTGCGCAGAGCAGTGACTCAGAGGATCAGGACCAGAAGATTAAACCACTGAGCGATGTCACGCTGCTTGGATCAGGGACATTCCACCAACAGTCATCTGGTGAGTTATATAAACTGTATGTTTTGTGTAGTTGTTGCTGTCTCTCAAAAATGGCTGTTAAGAAGATATCAGTGTCCTGTTTGGGCATTACTGTTGAGCTAAGCATTAAATTCATCATATGGCATGAAAAAGTATTTGCCCCCTACAGATTTTTTTTTGTCATACTGATATTTTTCTGATTATCAAACAAACTTTAATATCAGACAAATAGTAAATATAAAAAGCATTTTTTATATGATTATTTTAATTATTTAAGGAAAAAATATCGAAACCAATCTAGCCCTATGTAAAAGTGTTTGCCCCCTAAACCTAATAACTTAGTTGTGCCACACAACTGCAATCAAGCTTTACCGATAACTGGAAAGTCTTTCACATGTCTGGAGGAATTTTGGTCCACTCTTCTGTAAAAAAAAAAAAAAAATCATTCAGCCACATTGGAGGATTTTCGAGCATGAATGGCCTGTTTAAGATCATTCCACAGCATCTTTTTTTTATACTTTATTTTAATGGCACTTTAAAAGAACAAGCAGGCATGCTCTACAACAGATTAATCAAAAAAAAAATCTTCAGTCCTCGTGATCTACATTATTAAAAAAAAGATTCCATTTCCTCCAGAGTCTGTGCATTCATACTTTCTGCAATTTCAAAGTTATTGTCGTACATTCTATTTGCTGAATCTCTTTCATTCCACAGCATCTTAGTAAGACTTTGACTAGGCCACTGCAAAACCTTAATTTTTTTTAAAATTATTATTATTATTTTTTAGGCCTTTTAGAGGTGGACTTGTTTGTGTGCTTTGAGTCATTGTCCTGCTGCAGAACCTAAGTACAGATGAGCAAATCTAAATACTTTTTCATGCCTCTGTATGTTCATATTCTTCTTAGCTTTGGGAGAAAACAATATAATAAGTAGGGTTATAACAGTGCGTTGTGACACAGTGTATCGCAATGGAAAAGTTTTAAACAGATGTTTCCATTACTTTGGAATCTCATGCAGTTGCATTAACACCTGAGGTCAATTCTGCTAGTGCATGCCGTGGAACCTACGAGTGTAAGCAAATGATGGAGTCATGTCACTTTTGGTGTCTGTTACTATTTAAGTCAATGAACAAGCTGGGGCTGTGCGCGTGTGCGTGCTTGTAAGTAAATTAATTTTAACCCTGGGTCAGGAACAGAATGAATGGTATTACATATCGTTCTTACTGACTGTCTTCTTCTTCTGTCCTCCTCTCTGTAGGTGATGAGCTAGATGTCCAGCCTAGTCCGTCTCTGGTCCTGGAAGAAGATGATGTTGAGAATAGGTACGATTCGGATTCAGAACGTGCTGGCGTATCTCACACACACTCGGACCTCAGAAGCTATCCGGCACAGTGTAACCCTCCTAACAGTGACGCAGTCCAAACACGCTTAAAAAAACCCTCACAGTCTTCAGAAGTGTCTCACGCACCCACACGCACCCGACACGCTCGCGCAGCGGCCAGCACCGGGCTCGTGCTTCGTCGTCTCAACATGTAGCACACAAGCAAATGTATAAAAGTCTCTGTTTTAAGCGTGTGAGATGAAGACAGCCTTACTTACTAAACTTACTAAACTGGCGCTAGCTCATAATTTTGGTTTCACCTTTTTCTATTTTATGCATATTTGTTGCCTTTCACTTATTTTAGTTTTTATTTTTTCATAGAGCTGATTGGGTGAAGTGTAAACAATGTCACTACTTGTAGATATATTCGCCCCTTCACACGATCAACATAAAATAACACACAAACGAAGCAGAATGTGTCTCTATTGAAAATGTATGTGATATGTGAGGATGCCTGCTCTCCCCTTCAGTTTTGTACATTTTCTGTACATTTCATGTTACGTTGGCCCAGAGAACATTTAAGAAGCTGTACCTAACTGCCTTTCAGTGTGTTTGCACCTTGAGGAGACTGATGGATGTTGCATAGTGATGGCATCTTCACAAATTGAACTTCCATTTCCCTCCCGTCTCTGCGATCTGGTCCAGTGACTTGGCTTTTGTTGACAGAGGATTATTGTTTATATATTTGTCTCTCTTTCTTTGGTAAGAGCTTCACTTAGCTATCTATTTTTCTACACTTTTCTATTTTGTCTTTGCAGAAATTAGTGGCTGGTTACTTCTTATTCCAGTTTTAGCAGTAGTTTTCGATAGAGGCTGCATTCCACACCTCTTGGCGGTCCTATTTGACAGAGCACTTATTGCTGTGTTTGTCTTGTGTGTGTGTGTTGTAGGCCGCAACCCGACGGTTCTGGAAATGCAGTATTGTCGGTCAGACATTTCAAGGGCTGTTTGGTTTGCTAACGGTAGGTGCGCTAAAAGCTAGTTATGTAGATCGGTCGTACAGCGTTCATCGTATTGGGAGAAAAACCTGTTTGTATTTTCCCTTGGGTAGTTTACATCATTAGATGTGTTTACAAATTCTGAGAAAATAGTGTATATATTATTTTTATGTAGTGCGAGAGCAACCGCTTGGGGGTTTGGGGTGGGGTTGGGGTTTGTGTATGAAGTTGGAAATTTTAGACCATCTTAGTTTGGGAAGCTGCCACGGGGCAGAGATAAATATTTGTATATGTGCTGTTATTAAAATTAATGTGTGCTCTTTAAGAGAGATTTTTTTATTGATTTGGCAACATATTATATGAAGGCTGTCACTTCCTGAATTTGTGGCAAGGCATTTACTTTTTATTTTCTTTTTCGATATTTAATTATTGGACTGTGACTAGTAATTAGCCAGCTTGGTTTGTGTGTGGTGGGACGATCTAAGCCAAAAATATGGTTCTTCTCATTTGTGTGATGAAAGAATTCCATAATGTATGTGTGTGTCCAGATTCAGGAATTAGCATTGGACATCAAACTACGATTGTGTGATGAAGGAATTAGAGGTTTATTAAAAACAAACCTGTGGAGGCATTACTTAAAGTGAACGTAAAATAGCAATGGTATGCATCCAGGTTCTTGTGCCTCTTAAACAGAATCCAGGATGACCAAAGTGGCTTATGTTAAAGTTGTTTTTGCAGTTGTGCCTGAAATAAAACATCAAGCCGTATTTCTAATGGTGCGTAATTTTAAATGTAAAGATGGAGACCGGTATGGCTAGCTTTAAGCGTGCCTCTCATTTTTTGAGAGTTTCTGAAACCGATTTGAAAGGCTGGTGTTTGGAGAGTCATCAGAATTGGATGGGAGAGGTGAGAGATCTATGTACTGTGCAGCCTTTTTTATGTAAAAAAAAATGTTCTGTCCATGCTCCACCCACAGATGTTGTGTGTGTTTTTTTTTTTTTTTTTTTATATATAGTTTTTAGACAGTTTTCAGTCTTGCTCAGTCATGCTTTTGTCAAAGCAAGGTAAATGATTTACTTTTAACAATTAATATTTTTACAATTAATGTTTGTTTCCATTTTCTCAGCTTCATAAGTTCACTCCATTTTCCATGTTGAATTTTCCAAATTTGCTGAAAAATTGTACTGTTCTGATTTAATTTTTGCTGCACTACACACTACATAAGTGAATCCCTTTGACCCAGTTTACACCTGGTCTCCTGGTATTAAGCCCAAAAAAGCAAGTGTGAACGCACCCAATACACATTTAAAATGGCTAGAAATACGATCACTCACATCAGTTCAAGAGGTAATCTGGGACACATTTGGGCCACATGTTATAGCAGTGTAGTCAGGTTAGATGCCAAATTATAAACGCAAGCAGCTAGGGCTAGGCTATGAACTTTATAGCCTGTTAATCCAATATTAATATTGACAAACATTTGTCTACACAATTGAAAAAAAACATCTACCCCAAAACAAAAAAAATAATTTTACTTTCTATCAGTGTAAGTATTCTAGGGAGAAAAAAGGAAAAAAACATCAAACAGGTGTTTGGTCAGAATACAGCCAACATTACAGCCAAGAGTTGCTGTGTCACAATACACTCAGTATTTTATGAATTGACTTTCAGTTCAGTTACATTATTTAAGCAGAAAGTGACAAACTCCACATAATTGTCATGAGCCACACTCCTGCTTTCAAACTTCAGTCTGACCATTCCCAAGCTAATTGTTGTCCACTTAAGGCTGGACAGAGTCTATCGTTACAGTTTTACCAGCTTTCTGTAAATCTTGTCCAACCTTGTGACTGTAATTATAAACGAGCATGTTTGTGGGCGGAGCTTGGAGAGGGAAGAGACTTTTTATTTTTATGTAGTTCTTTAGGGGAGCAGGGGGGGTTGTGTCTTTCAGGGGGCGACATTTTCGTTAAAATGTCTGACAGTTTTTTACGTTAGCCGTTTAACAATGTCCTTTGTTATTTGTTTGGGGAAGGGTTTGTTTTCAGTTTGAAGTGAGCAGAGCCAGAGGCTTGTGTGGGGTAAATGGAAAGCTTGAGGACGAGTGTGTCAATGTTTTTCTTTCTTTTCTTCTCTCCCGTGTTTTTCTTTGTGTCCGCAGCATAGGGTGAGGTGAGCTGCTTTTCCAGGTTGCCCAGCCCAGCTATTCACACCTGCTCTGCTTTTTCTACTCTTACTTTTCTACTTATTCTCTCACTCTTTAACTTCAACCCTATCTCCCTGACTATCTTTTCGCAATATCCGCTTTTTCTTTCTTCACCATTCTCCTGTAATCTTCCATAACACTCTTGTTTTCGCTGTCACTCTTTCCTTTCGTCTCTTTTCACTGGACCCTTCCTCGCTTCCGTATTTGGACCACAACCTCCGTGTCCGGAACAAAAACACAAACATAAAATTCCAAAATTACTGCATGCTATTGTCAGTTTTCTATTATTTATTTTTGTTTCTTATTTCAGTTCTCATTTTAAACGTGTAAAAATTCATTTTGAGTTTAACAATGCATGCAGAAGAATGGATCAACCATAAGCAAAGTTGTAAGTACCAGTGTATGTAAGCGACGTTGTAATAAATAAATTTACCCCACACTAGTCTCGTCTCTGTGCCTTCATTCCTCATACAGTATGTAGAGAAGAAATTCACAAAGAAGGTTTTCTCTATTAAGCCAAAAAAGAGAGCTTAATTTGTCTTAAAATGTCTTAAATGTTTTAAACACAACCAGATTGTTTTTCCTAATTGCCCGATTTGATATTCAAGTTAGTTTACTGATTTAATGGCAGACTAAACTTTAGATTATCTTAATTTTGCTTTTATTTTTTTATTTACAAATTTGTTATTGTGAAAGTGGTCCTAATTTTATTTTGTTTTGTCCCTAATGCAGACACCCTGAATTGCATTAGTTTACCTTTTAATTTTTTTTACACTAACTTAAATGGTCTCCTAAAATTGAGCAAAACTATGAAAGAACAAAACAATGCTAAAGCAAGCTTGTCAAATGTCCAGATAACAGAATAGTTGTCTTAATCCTTTGTCAGCATGTTTGTTCTGATGTACATTTTCACTTCAACATATTATGGTGTGCTAGGTAAGCTTTGGCTGACAGTGTTCACAAATATTTTACTTTAAAAATATGAATGTATTTAAATTAAATTTTCATGATAAATAAAATTATAATTTAAAATGTGTATACTAAGTTCATACAGGTAACCCTGAAAATGACTATACTATTCATTTCTATTTATACAGGGCATCTAGATTAGATTGCCTATACAGTTATCTATGTGCATTTAGGCTGATTTACTGTTCTATCTTCAAAGACTGTTTGGCTTTGTTTATTTTTTTTTTGGTCAATGTTGCTAAAATGACATCATGGTTTCCATGTGTCCTGGATATTAAATCAAATCCAATTAAAACAAACTGATTTGTAGAGCGCTCTTTACAAATGATGTCACAAAACAGCTTTACAGAACAGAGGATCAAACAAAACACTGAATGTGCTACAGACGAATATCATTGGCCCCTACATGTATGAAACATGTATGACTACTATGACTATAATAAATAACTAATGAAAAATTATTCGGTCATGGAAATGCTGGGAAAGTTAGAAAATTTTCTGTATATATTTGGAAAATTGGTGCTGTTGTGCTTCTGATATTGCAACCATTAATACTGCAGTGTCACATAGACACAAATAGATTCTTATTGAAAGGATTTGAATGTAGTTATTATGAATGTGAGGACATGCCACATATTAATTGGTTTTTACATGAGTATGAATCTGGCAGGTTTGTTTACGTTGTGTTT
Source organism: Astyanax mexicanus (assembly GCF_023375975.1). Taxonomy (NCBI): domain Eukaryota; kingdom Metazoa; phylum Chordata; class Actinopteri; order Characiformes; family Acestrorhamphidae; genus Astyanax; species Astyanax mexicanus. The sequence goes on from NC_064408.1 coordinate 34,684,557, forward strand.
AAAATAAATAGAAAAGCTCCAAAGTTACATGTAACACCATCTCTTTACATTGATCTCCTTTGAAAAAATACGGTTTTTTTTTTTGTTTTTGTTTTTTCCTCTTTTGGTGTGAAGTTCCTATTTTGAAAACAGAAATTTTGGTCTTACTGTGGATTACATTTTGCTCATCATATGTTGGTGTTAATTTATGGAAGTATCTAAAAAATATCCAGTAAAAAAAGTTTTTTTTTTTTTTTTTTTTATTGTTTTTTGTAAAAAGAGTGGGATCTCTGATATTACATTTCTAAAGAAAATTGAAAATAGAGTTAGCAGCCATTTTGTATCCATGAAAAGTTTTGATGGTAAAATTAAAAGTGCCTGCTGTTGCAGTAACATTAGCTGTGCTGTAAACTGGATTGAATGACCCCTTTAGTTTTTTTTCACTCACAGATTGGTAATATAATTTAATGAGGCACATCCTGCTAGTTTTTAGCTGTGTTATAAAAGTCATGTTTCAGAATAACATGTAGTCACTGGGAACAGATATTTTACCAACCAAGCAAGGTTGGTCAAAGATGATGTTTTGGCGTGCAGTGAATAAAATCTGCTAGCATCCTAATTAGCTTGCTCACTGATGTTCATTATGCGCCACTATGTTAGAAAAGCTGTCAGTAAATGTACAGTTTATTTTGTAAACTGGTGGTTGCTACTTCCCATTACTCCTAGCTGTAATGGAATGATCTAATATTTCTGGTAAAAAAAAATGGCATTTTAAATAAGTTTTTCTTGTAAAATTCTGAACGTAAAGATACCCAACTAGAATGTTATTCCTGTTTATTTCTTGCTAAAATTTCCAATGATCTGAGCTAGTATGTGATGGTCAAGATGCTGCTAGAGTTGGCTGTGCAGTTATTTTTACTAGCAGGGTCACTATTTATTTCCCCCCCATAAAAAAGTTGCATTGGGGTGAAGCTGAGTGTCAAATTTTACATTGGTTTGGTTATGACTGAAACTATATATATTAAACAAAGACTACGTACTTGAATTCGGAGGCACTGTTTACACAGCAGTGAAATATCGACAATAAAAACGAAAATATATAAAATAGAATATGATCTGTATATAAATCATTTTGCTTTTAGTTGTGAAATGAAATTATAATACATTGTTGTTTCTAACATTTAAAAAAAACAGTTAATCATAATGCATTTATTTTAGTTTACATTTTTCATTTTGCGCAATTTAGGATGGTGATTTAAGATGGTCCTGTCTGAATATGTTTTGCTCATAATTTTTATGTACATATTTGTCTTTTTAATGATGAGTCTGTTGTTATTTTAAGTAGTTTAAAATGCTGTGCACAGCCATAATAAACAGAAACATTCAACAAATTTGGAGTCACAGACTAAATAGCTGTATTTCCTCTTCCTCCCCTGCCACTGGATCTGTGTAGAATTGCTAAGCAGATTCTGTTGGCTCAGATCAGAGCCAATCTTTCATCTGAGTCCGAATCCGAGAGCACAACCGATGAAAGCGGCAACGAGGGTGTGGTGTATAAGGATAAAGAAAGGTTGGGCGAAAATGTTGATGAAAAGGATGAGGAGGAGAGTAAGTATAAGTTTAAATTCTACAAGACTTTTTTTAATAAGATTTTTTTTTTATGCTGGATGCAGTTTCTCCTTCTGCAGTCTACTAGCAGAACATTTTATTCAATTTGTATCACCTGTTTATTTTTTTATGATGACTATGAACAAGCCATAGTCCTAACAAGCTAGTTAAGGTCTGAGATTTTGGAAAAATTATGAGAGGTCTCATTTTTTGGGTGCCCAAACTCCTTTTCTTTTTTCGATTTTTTTTTTTTTTACAAAACAAACAATACACTAGTCATCTTTGTAATAAATAATAAATGTATAAATTCTTTTCTAAAATATTTCAGTGTTTCCTAATCCTATTCCTGGAATATCGCTGCCCAGCAGGTTTATGGGTTAGTTTCTCAAACAGGGATTAACTCTGATCATAAATCTTTATTTTTTTCGATGCTCTTTAGTCCAAGACTAGGCTTAATCCCTGTCTGGGAAACTCATCCTTAGTTTCCACTAATGAAAACTTGCACTGACTAAAACTAACACTAAAACAAGCAAGACAGTGAGTGGAAATCTTGGATAAAATAGAAGTTGAGAGACGTTTTTTATGTAGAAAACTAGCTTTTTTAAATGATAGCATTGAGTGTTCGGATTTAGACCAATCAGAGGCTTTGTATACAACTTGTGAAAAAGGCTATATAAATATGTGATGGCAGTTGTTTGGTTTCTGCTTTTGTTAATTGTTTCTTATATAATGTGGTACAAATTATATATATATATATATATATATTTATTTATTTTATTTTTTTTTACATAGTACTGTAATTGTGAATAACACAAGTTCTCTTAAGTTATGACTTTGTGTATACATGCTGTGTTTCCTGAAGGCAGCGCCACAGACAACAGCTCAGATTCTGGCGATTCAACATCAGCGCCACGGAGACGACACCAGCTGCTGCGCTATGGTCTGGACCTGAAGGAGACAATTTCTGAAGCTCCTAACGAAGAACCTTCCCATCCAAAGAGGAATAAGAAGAGAAAAAATCAGCAACCAGACATGATTATTGGTGTGTAAAGTCCATTTGATAAATCTCTTGTATTATTTGCCCTCGGAGCAGCATGTCTCGCTTGCATGCAAAGTTCTGACGCTATGCATCTGACCTTTTCTTAATGTTTACAGTCAGCAGTGATGACCACGAATCAACCGAAGAAGAGTTGGATTTGAGTGAAGAGCTCAGTTATTCAGAGGATGAGGATAAAAGGTGAAGCCGTCAGTCAGGGATACATTTTAAAGTTCAATGTTATTTTCAACCATAAAAAAATAGTTTTTATGAGCATCTTTTGGAAAAACAGAACTTGACTTTATGTGGCCATCCTTTAACAAGGGCCTTATGATTTGCATGAGAATTGCGGAATTGAGGAAATAAAAAATAAGATAAAAAGATGGAAATGCACAGAATTAGAGTAAGAACTGTATGTATTATGTAAAAACTGTAATTGTTCTCTCAGCATTCTGACATGCGTATGTGTTTCTGCACATAAATTTCAGTTTATTTAGTTTATACAGATTATTGATCCAACCCCCCACCCCCATTTTGGGACCAGATGCCTAGTGCTGATCAGTTACAGCAGAAGCCCTTTGCAAGACTAAAATATAGATTTTTTTTTCCTGTAGAGTTTATATAATAAACTTTTGTTAGTGTAAAATATTTCAACACGTTAAAAAATTATAACACCCTTTTTTTTAGAACCTTGTAATAAACACCTTGATTACTTCTGCATTCATAGCAAATACATTTTTATAAAATTAGCAATGTATAGAAATCAGGTATTAATTGTTAATTAATAATAATTTCTTAATTAATTAATTTCTAGAGGAAAGTCATCCAAAAAGGCACTTGGTCAGAAAAAGTCGAACACTGATGGTAAAGATCGCACACCTACAAAACAGGTATGAATTATAATGTTGCTTGCGTGTGTATGCGTGCAAGGGCATGCTTGCAGACTGTTGCTTTTGAACAAAGTTAGATTTTAAATAATTGAATTTGCAATTCTGGTAATTTACTTAGATAATGCAAGTTTTACATTTTGGGAAGGTACAAGGGGAGGGCAGGCCACACAAGTTGCTACAGCATTGTGTAAGGTAGCAATTCAGCATCTAGAAATAGAACTCACTTATGTAATGGCTGCATAAACGCATTAAATCCAGTGCTGGTTTAGTTGCTAAACAATTTTTCAGCAAGTACCACAGTAAGTTAGTCTGACTAGCATTAGAATTTTGATTTTGAGAGTTCTCTTAAGACCAGTGCCTTTGGTTAAAAGTTTTCAAGTATGACCCTCTGTGAGTGGGTTCCTTTTTTTATTTCAAACCTATAATTTAGTTCATTTTTTATTTAAATGTATTAAAATAAATTATATTTTAGTTTTTATTTCAAAAGGTAAAGAATAACAAATTTCCCCTGATGTCTGGCAGCGAAAAACTTCTGCAGTTGATTCAAGTTAATATACGTTTTTACATATGTCCTTTTTTTCCTCTCAATCAGGATACTGCAGATGCTGATGGTGAGGATGATGACGTTATGGTTGCTGAAGAAGTCAGCTGTACTCCGAGAGGTCGCAGAAAGATTCGGAAGATTCTGGAGGTGGACGAGCTGGCGAAGGAGACGCAGGAGGCACTGAAAGAAGAAGAGGAGAGGAGGAAGAGACTGGCGGAGAGAGACAGGCAGAGACAAGAGGAGGAGAGAAGAGAACGAGAAAAAGAAGATTCAGAGGTGCTTCAAAAAACAAATAAGTTTCATTTTATTTTGTGTATGTCTTTAACGAGAAGTCACCTTATTACATAATGCACATATGTATAATGTACCAATGATGGTGACAACAAAGCATGCAATGTAACTTTTGAGATGGCCCAAAGAAAACCCTAAGGTTTTTTTTTAATGTACTTCTTAGGTGATGATAGTGGATGAAAGACCTGCCCCATCTCCTCTGGTTTTAGAGCAGGATGCTACGACACGCCAGCCTCTTTTACAGGTGGACACACACCTGCTTAGTAAATTAAAACCTCATCAGAGAGTAGGTAAGAGAAGTGTGTGTGTGTATTCACTCCTAAGTTTCAATAAAACTCTTACTATGTATTGCCACTAATGATTAAATCTAGGCATATAACTGCAGCTTTCTGAGTGAATTGGCTGTATAGAATGGAATTACAGATCTGTAAAATAATTTTAAAGTATTGAAAAGGAACTAGATTATGGAAAATCATACCAAAACTAAATATATATGCATAATTGCACCCCTAACATGTTCATTACCCTGATTTATGTGTATATTGTTCTGCAGGTGTTCAGTTTATGTGGGACAGCTGCTGTGAGTCGATTACGAAGGTAAAGGAGTCTCCAGGTTCCGGATGCATTCTTGCTCATTGCATGGGCCTGGGAAAAACACTACAGGTAATGAAGCATCTATTAGCATATGGGAGGAAAGAGAAATGTCAGACATGTTTCTATATAGAAATGCAACAGTCAGTTTGTAACCATGTTTATTTATCAAGAATGTAAATAAAAAAACTCAGACTACCTACTTTAGATATGATGTTTATTTGATTGATTGTATTGTTTTTTGCTATATTTTAAAACACCACAAAGCACAAAAAGCAAAATAAATGCATTGTTTCATTGATAGAAGCATGATATAATGTACATATGATCCACACACTCATTCTGATAAACTGTAATATAATATAGGAAGTGTAGGGTGCTCTATAATGTTCTGTTATGTTCATATGATGTACACATGTATTCTGACATAGTAAGGGTAATACACTACAGCAAGTGTAGGTGGTATTCTATAAAGCTCTTAAATATATATATATATATATATATATATATATATATATATATATATATATATATATATATATATATATATATATATATATGTTCAAATAATCTAAAGAATGCTGCATGGAGGGTTGAATATATATTGATATGACAATACAGAGATAGCATAAGAAGTGAACTGTATTGTTTGTCTGTATTTGTGTGTATGTCTAGGTGATAGCATTTCTGCACACTGTGTTGTCCTCTGAGCTGGTGCAGCTGAAGACGGCACTGGTGGTGTGTCCTCTAAACACAGTCCTCAACTGGAAAGCAGAATTTGACAAGTGGCAGTGCGGTATTAAAACACGCAAACTGGAGGTAAATCTCACACACACGGTACACAACACAGTCATCAATATCAGTTATGTTGCAAAATAATGTATAAAGCAGTGGTTCACCATGAATGTACTAGGACAATGTGATATAGCTCGCGGGCACCCAAGGCTAGTACTCGACAGATTATCATAACTATCATATCATAATCCCTTAATCATCTAAAATTATCTTTACACTGTGTAGTGAAGTCTATTAGTCATCTCTAATAACTGTAGCCCCGAATGATTATCCAGTAGCCCCGAATCGTTTTACTTAGCTTAGCTGTTCTTAATTAATTAGGAGACAGGCCACTGACTGCTGTATAAATGGGAAATCTCTTAACGCCAATCATGGCGTTGGTTTAATATCTAATGTAATTTGTTTTGCTATATATGTAATGTTCAACTTGCCCTGATGTACCAGATCAGCCAATAAGTTTTAATTTTCAAATTATGTTTATTAATTTAGGATTGCAGGACATACTGTAAGCTATAATTAATGAAATAGTTGACATACTGTTTTGCATACTTTATTGAGGGATGGAATTTGTTCACCCTGATTAAAAGAATTTGCTACACAATATAGTGTTAAACATTATATATAATTAACTGGGCTGAGCCCCAGTTGTTTACATACCCAGGCAACTCGCCTGATGTACCTCATTATTTGTAAGTTGCTTTGGATAAAAAGTCTGCTAAATACAATATAGTGTAATGTATTAATTGCAGATTTGATTAATTAATGAGTTATCCTGTGTCACATTCTTGTTCAGGTGATTGAGCTTGTGTCAGTGAAGTCAGCACTGTGTCGCGTGGAGGCATTAAGCAGCTGGCATCAGAAAGTTGCTGTGATGATCATAAGCTATGAAATGTACCGCATCTTGACCAATGGAAAAAAATCCAAATATGCCAAACACCATCAAAGGCTACGAACAGCACTACAGAACCCAGGTACAAACCTGTCATCTTTTACACCCAAATCACACACTAGAACTTCATACTTGACATGAATTTGTTTTTATTAAACCATCATTCTGGCTATTTATTTTTTTATTACAGTTGTATTCTGGATATTAACCCTCAGGGGTCCACAAATGGATGGATGTCTATATGTTCCTTGTAAAATAATTTTTGAGGAAAATTCAGTGTTGATATACGATTAAAAATATTTCCAGAATATGTAGTAAATCCACCAATTACAAATCAGAAAGGGCAGATGATGCACACACAGATCGACCATTTAGGGGAAAGGCAGATAACGAGTTACGATAGATATTATCAGAAACATTGAGAAACAACAACGTTGTGGACCCCAGAAGGTTCATAGTAATAGTATAATGAATGTTTATCAAATTTAATTCAGGATTTTTAATAATATTATATATATTATTTTATCATATTATAATATTGAAATTATATATTTAATAGGAAAAACAAACATTTGAATGGCTGTGTATGTGTGTGGTCATTTGTTTGTGTCATTTGCATGTCTCTGTGTTTATTTAGGCCCTGATATAGTGGTGTGTGATGAAGGTCACATCCTGAGGAATGAAACAACGGGCATTTTTAAAGCCATGAGCTCCATCCGCACACGCCGGAGAATCGTGCTGACAGGAACCCCCCTGCAGAACAACCTCACAGAGTGTAATGACCTTAAACCTTGAGCTTCTTTACCTTTTAATTTACAGTTTACTTCTGCATGTAGTCCGAGTGGCCAGTGGGGGCAGTGTGATATAGCCAGAACAATACAGCAGCAAAAGCTTCACTTGTATGGTTAGTCTAAACCATTGTTTGGCTTCTGCAGACATATTTTCTGTCTGAGGTTTGCTTTGTTAGATCTGCACTGGAGCTACAAGGTTAACATAGCTTGCTAAGTATTGGAAGCTTGTGCTCCACCAATTGTACATTATTCATGCAGAGACTGTCACCTCCTCGACTCTTATGCAGCCCTGTTTCATGGTTTGACAAAATTGAACAAAATTATTTAGGAATTCCTTAATATATTTTCTTTTGTCCAAATGTTTCCTTTATTTCCCAAACAAAGTACACATACATGGCTTGGCTTCATACATACACTACTGCTGATGCTTCAGATACTAAACTAACCTAGAATGTTATAACGTTTATAATGTATATAATGTATAACATTTTTAAGCTGTGCATCACAATCGATCAAGAGTGTCCTAACAACCAATTAGCATCATAACATCCTTAACATGGATTGGTGGCCATACCAGGACTGAGAATAGCTAATAATAGGACTAAATGCAAAATAAGCCTGTATAAAAAATGGCTTTAATACAAACATTTTTATTCTTTAAAAATCATCTGACGTTTGAGCGGTAGTGTGTATATATATATTCCTTTTTTTAAGTTTGGGCACCTCTATTTAGAGTATGTGTTTTAATGATGTTTTAAATGTAATTAAGTGAACTGGAATCAAAGTTTAATATGGAATTTCTGTACATTTTAGACATGTCTCCTATTTATTTACTGAAATATTTAGGGGTGCTTAGTACCCAATGAACCCAGCCCACGGTCCTTGCAAATGAACAGGTGTGTTACTGGTATGTGAATGAACATCAACAACAGCTAGCCTCTTTCAGTTGGAACAGTGGCCTGCAGTTAAATTAGCTTTAGAGTGTGATTTTTGACTGTGTATGTGTGTTTGTGTGTGGACAGAAAGTGGACTGTACCATTTACTAAAATGTTTATTCTTAAAATTCAGTAAAATTATCTTCTTTCTTAGATTTTAACATTTTTACATTATCAGAGACAATTAACAACGTTAACTTTTTGATTTGTAATTTTCCAATAATTGTGCTTTGGAATGTGCATAAGTTATTTAAACATCAGCAGGATGTAATTTCACCAGACCTGCCCAATTGTTTGCATACAGCAAACAATACAGATGCCTTTATGTAATATGCCTTAAATATAGTGATTACACTGTGTATCGGTGCTTTGTTAGAAAGCATCCAATTATGGCCAATCAAATGTGTTATCTAAATAACAATATTTGCCATTAGAATATGAGTTGTTGGCAGTCAATCAGGCAGATTCTTTAATTACAGTCGACTGACTAATTTTAGTCCCAATAAACATTTGTTTATATAAATAATCTGTAATGGCTATACTCGTGTTTTTGTATTTCATTCTCTAGATCACTGTATGGTGAATTTTATAAAGGAGAACCTGCTGGGTTCTCAGCGCGAGTTCAGGAACCGCTTTATTAACCCCATTCAGAACGGCCAGTGTGCTGACTCCACTCCCTCTGACGTCCGGCTGATGAAGAAACTGGTCCATGTCCTCCACGAACTCCTCGCTGGATGTGTTCAGGTCAGAGCGGCAGAGAGAAATGAGGCAGCAATGAGAAAAAGGGATGTAAAATTACAGGAAAAAATAAGGAAGAGAGGAAAAATGGAGAGCAATGATGAGTGAAAACAGGAGAAAGCAAAGCAGCGGGGATGTATTAAAGTTCTAAATGAGGGATGAAGAAAAAAACATGAATAATTAAATGAATGTTGTTGTGTGTTTTAGAGGCGGGACTATTCTGTACTAACTCCTTTCCTGCCCCCAAAACAAGAGTACGTCCTGTCAATCAGGATGACATCATTACAGTGTGAACTGTACAGACACTACCTACAGAACTACACAGGTAAAATGATGCATGTATGCACACACATACACAGATCAAGTACACTGCTATAAAGTAAAGACAATGCTTCTAAGTAGCACCATGACAACTCTTATGCCCCCCAAATGTTTAGTTGATTCTTTGATTGGTAATCTGTTGTTTTGCACGGGACTATATAAATACACATATTGGTGAAGTGTGTACAACACTTTTGTGAAATGTAGTAAAAAAAAAAAACACATTCATGTGTATTCTGTTTCTTTTGAAAGTTTTAATATAAACTGTGTGCTGTCTCTTGTGTGTGTGTGTGTTGTGTGTGTGCGCAGGTGAAGGAGATGGTGTGAGCAGGTTATTTCAGGATTTTCAGATTTTAAGTTTGATTTGGACTCACCCGTGGTGCTTACAGCTATCTGACCTTAATAAAGGGAACAAGGTACACGCACACACACACACACTTCCTCTTTTAGCAGTTTATCATTCTAATCTGTTCTAGCATCTCATGAAGTGTGTGTGTGTGTGTGTGTGTGTGATACAGGGAAGGGTTGAGGATTCTACTCCTGTTGCTACTGTGGCTTCCAGTGAGCTGTCGGATGGACAGAACCACAGTGGACGGTAAAATGTTGCTTGTATTTGTTAAAATTATTGATTTATTTACTTTAAAATTGTATTATTATTTTGTTCGTTTTTCAGAAATGTAAGTATATGTTTATGCATAGTTTTTGTTTATGCAAGTGTCATTTATAATTTTACATAATTAGTTACATAATTGGTTGCATTTAATTCACATTTTGTCCCTTATTCAGTGCTTTAGAGGAGAAGACCAGCACTAGTTCTACAAAAGGAGACTCAGTGACAAATGCACAGGGACACTCAGTAGAAGACGGTAAAACAATAGCACACAACTTCCTCTCTTTCTTTCTCTCTCTTTCTTTCTTTCTGTTTCACTCACTCACTCAAAAATTGCAAAACACTGTAATCAGACCTGTCTGAAATATCAGAGTTTTCCACTGAGTGCGCTGGCTGTGTGCTGATGCTGCATCAGTGATTGTTTGTAATGACTTCACATGTATTAGGTATTAGTGGCAGTGTGTCATCTTTACACTCCCAGTGTTGGAACCATTGCATTGAATAATATGAAGTAAACAACAGTAAGAGAGGTTGAGAGTTGCATAAATAAAACAAAAAAACAACTCTTTTCCTTTCTCTCTGATTCACATCATACGCATTTTTGGTTGTGCAGGACGGAGTGTGTCTAATGGGCCGGCGGCAGGCTGGTATAAGAAGTTTGTGAGTGCCACTGATGCTGAAATTCTGGAGCATTCTGGGAAGTTAGTACTACTAATGGAGATACTGCACATGGCTGAACAGCTACAGGAAAAAGTGTAAGTAATGCACACACACAAGCATGAACAGATTTCAGGAGCTAATCCAGAATAAAAGTAATAGTTTACAAAAATCTGTTTATGAAATCTATTTGTCTTTATTATTATCATAAATGTCTGCTCGTGGGCTCCGAGTGGTCCAGCAGGCTAAGTGCTGCCACTACGAATCCTGTTCATGTAGCTTGCCATTGCCTACTGGAGCCCTGAGAGAGCACAGTTGGCCTTGCTCTCTCTGGGTGGGTAGATGGTGCTCTCTCCCTTCATCACTACAAGGGGTGATGTAGCTCAGCAAGAGGCGTATGGAGCTAAATTAGTGCCAAAACTACGCAAATAAAGAAAACGTATTCTGTAAATATGATACTACTTGCAAACAAACACAACACGTTTTACAAATACAAAACTCGACTATCTAACACACACGGTGTGTTTTACAAACACAAAACCTGATGGTTGTAAATATATACGTAAACTTCAAATAAATACACAGCTGTTTTCTAATACATTGCTCTTTACAAACAAATATAACACGTTTTACAAATGCAAAAAGCAATAAACAACAAGTAGAACATGATTTTCAAACATTACCGTGTCATGATTCACGAACACGCACAGCCCATTTGTAAATCACGTGACTTTTGGCACACTTTTAGCAGTCGCAAACTCGTGTTGAGATTTTCTCACAAATACACCCCAACTCTACAAATGCATCGCTCCAGAACAGCAGGTGGCGCTGAGGGACACTTCACAAGCTGTGGCTGCACAGCAAAGCACGCCCCGCTTCCAGCGCTCCCCAGTGCATTAATTTACACTGATTAAGGTGTTTAATACATCTATAATAATCACAATAATCACATTTTATACCCGATTTATACACGGTTTGGTTTGTTACAGACAGCAGAGATGTAATTATGATATAGGACGCTGTTACACATTACAAATATGAGCTTTCATGCTGAAATACTTTATATTATGCTCTTTAACAAAGAAAGAAAAAAATATTAGTTGGTGTTTAAATTAATTAGATAGATAGATAGATAGATAGATAGATAGATAGATAGATAGATAGATAGATAGATAGATAGATAGATAGATAGATAGATAGATAGATAGATAGATAGATCTGGACAAAATAAAAGACCACTTAAAAATGGTATAAAAAAAAATCTATGATTTTACCAAATTGAAAACCTCTGGAATCTAATCTACAATTCTTTGCATTATTTGAGGTCTAATAGCTTTGCATATTTTTTGTTATTTCAGCAATTTCTCATTATCTGCAATAATGCTTTTAATGACAATATGCTGAAATACTCTGTATTATGATCTATCTATCTATCTATATATATATATATATATATATATATATATATATATATATATATATATATATATATATTAAACTCCAATTAATATTATAAATACCATAATATAAAGTATTTCAGCATGAAAGCTCATATTTGTAATGTGTAACAGCATCCTATATCATAATTACATCTCTGCTGTTTGTAACAAACCAAACCGTGTATAAATCGGGTATAAAATGGTAGAGTTAAACACATTAATCAGTGTAATGGGGAGCGCTGGAAGCGGGGCGTGCTTTGCTGTGCAGCCAAAGCTTGTGAAGTGTCCCTCAGCGCCACCTGCTGTTCTGGAGCGATGCATTTGTAGAGTTGGGGTGTATTTGTGAGAAAATCTCAACACGAGTTTGCGACTGCTAAAAGTGTGCCAAAAGTCACGTGATTTACAAATGGGCTGTGCGTGTTCGTGAATCATGACACGGTAATGTTTGAAAATCATGTTCTACTTGTTGTTTATTGCTTTTTGCATTTGTAAAACGTGTTATATTTGTTTGTAAAGAGCAATGTATTAGAAAACAGCTGTGTATTTGTTTGAAGTTTACGTATATATTTACAACCATCAGGTTTTGTGTTTGTAAAACACACCGTGTGTGTTAGATAGTCGAGTTTTGTATTTGTAAAACGTGTTGTGTTTGTTTGCAAGTAGTATCATATTTACAGAATACGTTTTCTTTATTTGCGTAGTTTTGGCACTAATTTAGCTCCATAGAGGCGTCTGTGAGCTGATGTATCAGAACCGAGTCGCTGCGCTTTCCTCTGAGTGCACTGTGATGCTACTTGGCAATGCTGCATAAGCAGCAGCTCAAAAAGAGGTAATGGCTGATTCACATGTATCGGAGGAAGCATGTGCTAGTCTTCACCCTCCTGGTGTGTTGGGGCACCACTAGTGATAGGGGGAGTCCTAATGAGTGGGTTGGCTAATTGGTCGAGAAAATGGGGGAAAAAAATGTAAAATGTACTGTCTAACTTGTTAGAATTTTACTTTTTTTTATTTTACAGTTAGGACATCTAGCTAGTAAGAATTTTTAGCTTTTTTCAGCTTTTTTTTGAATGCCTTAATTTCTTGCTTGTTGGACGTTTACTGTTGGAATTTTACTGGTAAAATCTGGTTTGTTAATTTCAATTTCACAACTTCACTGTTATAATAATTATATCTTTGCTGTTAACTTTGATTTTCTGCAGGTTGGTGTTTAGTCAGTCTCTAGTTTCACTGGATTTGATTGAAAGCTTCCTTGAGTTGGCTAACAAGGCAAAGAGAGAGAGAAAGGATTCTGTATATAAAGGTAGGACACACAGAAACACACACAGTCATCTTAAGTTTTAATTTTAAATTGTAAGTTTTATAATTTTCTCTCATAGCATTATACTTCGATTCAATGTGTTCATTTGTGTGTGTGTGTCAGGAAACAGAATTTGGGTGCGAGATACAGATTATTATCGGTTGGACGGCTCTACGAGTGCAACAGCACGCAAAAAATGGGCTCAGGAGTTCAACAAAATCAGAAACAAACGGTAATTCACACACCCTCCTCTCTGACTGTCAGTCATACCTTGGAGTGTTGTCAGCACACATCAGTGCTCAAAAGTTTTTTTTAAATCCCCTCTAGACTAAAAGAGCTTTAATCTGTGCTTTTACCAACAGAAACCTCATTACCAAAGTCATTACAGAAACCTAAAGTGAAAATAAGCAAACGTATGCTCTAATAGAAACATTTTAAATAAAGTATTGTATTTTCTCATTACATTTGTTCACAACTGCATTTTTCCATACAAACATTAGTAAATACAGTAATTGTTTGTTAAAGTATGCAGAAATATATTATTATTATAAGGATGTGCCTTATTTATTCTTGGAATCAGACTGGGGGTGGCAGAAATATTTTGTGTATGACTGTATAGAGTTCTGCACTTTGTACATGTATTAGCTGCTCATTAGCTACTTTATTTTTTGTATGACTCTCTCTCTACCTCTCTCCCTCTCTCTCTCTCTTTCTCTATCTCTCTCCCTCTCTCTTTCCCAATCTCTCCCCCTCTCTCTCTTTCTCTCTTCCGTTCTCTCCCTCTCTCTCCCTCTGTCCCTCCCTCTGTCCCTCCCTCTCTTTCTCTCTCTCTCTTTCTCTCTCCCATTCTCTCCCTCTCTTTCTCCTTCCTGTTATATCTCTTTCTCTCTCTCTCCCTACCTCCCTCTCTCTCTCCCTACCTCCCTCCCTCTCTCTCTCTCCTTCCGTTCTCTCTCGCTCTCCCTCCCTCTCTCTTTCCCTCTCTCTTTCTCTCTCCCTCTCTCTCTCTCTCTCTCTCTCTCTCTCTCTCTCTCTCTCTCTCAGTGGGAGATTATTCCTGATCTCTACTAAAGCCGGCTCATTAGGTATTAATCTGGTAGCTGCTAACAGGGTTGTGGTGTTTGATGCCTCCTGGAATCCTACGTACGACATTCAGAGTATCTTCAGGGTCTACCGCTTCGGCCAGAGAAAACCAGTTTACGTCTACCGTTTTCTGGCACAGGTAAATCCACTAGGGTGAAATCAGCATGCATTGTTGCAAACATGGTGCTGTGCAACTGCACTGATATTTGTCCAAAAATGTTAACACTTCATAAGGAATATACTGTATTTTTCGGACTATAAGGCGCACCGTATTATAAGACGCACTATCAAAGAACGCCTATTTTCTGCTATTTTTCCATACATAGGGCGCATCGCATTATAAGGCGCGTTAAGTGACACTAGAAAGGGTGCCTATATCAAAGTGAACAGGGGTGGCGCCATGTTTCCCTTCCCCCACCGGGGGTGGTCGCTTGCCGGTGGAGCGTCTCAGTATATATAAATCTAGCTCTTTCAAAGTCAAACGAGTGCTGGATATTAATCTACACAGATTCCTCTCCTGAAAACTGTTTATTTGGGTGAGTAACGTGCTTCAGTTTATTTACAGTAAGCTTAGATTTCCAGATGTCCACTAAGGCTTGCTGCACCAGCGTTAGCATAGCTATCCGCTAGCACGCTAGCTAGTCACCTAAACTAGTAAAGTTAACCCAAACTTAAACGACAGCGTTACACTGAGTAATCCTGCGTGTTCTGGTAAGACAGTGAGATATTAGCTAGCGATTCGTCCCCCGTAGCTTGTTTTAACACTGTAAACAAGCAGATTACAGGCTGATAAAACTCACCTCTGAGAGAGTTAGCGCTTAGCATCTAGCTAATGCTAGCCAGGCAAAGCAGCACAGACTTACAGGCCGATAACTCACCTCTGAACGGTGAACGCTTAGCGATTAGCATCTAACTCTAATAATACTGCTCCAGCAGTATTAAAAGTGCTAAATTTAGAAAATACTGATCTCTGAACAGTGAAAAAGCTAGCTAGCTAAGCGGTTAGCATCTAGCTAATGCTATTGCTGCTCTGCACGGAGTGTGTGTTTACTGCTCCTTACACCTGACGGGTAAAATTTAGATAATACTGATCTCTGAACAGTGAATAAGCTAGCTAATGCTATTTGCTGCTCCAGCCTCGGAGCTGCACGGCTCTGGACTCTGTATAGCACTGAAACTCTGTATAACGCTGCACGGAGTGTGTGTTTACTGCTCCTTACAACCTGACGAGTAAAATTTAGATAATACTGATCTCAGTGAATAAGCTAGCTAGCTTAGCGGTTAGCATCTAGCTAATGCTATTGCTGCTCAGCCTCGGAGCTGCACGGCTCTGGACTCTGTATAGCACTGAAACTCTGTATAACGCTGCACGGAGTGTGTGTTTACTGCTCCTTACAACCTGACGAGTAAAATCCATACAAAAGGTGCACCGTATTAGAAGACGCACTGTCAATTTTTGTGAAAATTAAAAGTTTTTAAGTGCGCCTTATAGTCCGAAAAATACGGTAATTCATTTTGTCAGAGGTTTGACTGGTTAAAGTGTGTTTATTTGAAGTGGTGGTGATGATGCTAATATGACTCTGTGCAGGGTACGATGGAGCAGAAGATTTACGAGCGTCAGGTTGCTAAGCAGTCTCTGTCGTCCCGTGTTGTGGACCAACAGCAAATTCAGCGACACTTTACTCAGAGTCAGCTCAGTGAACTCTACCGATTCTGGCCCGACCAGCACAGCAATACACACAGCAGCCAGCCCAAGGTAAATGCATATGCTTACACACACACTAAGAAAACTGGAAAACTGTCAACATATTATTCGATACAACCACTGTCTGACATCAGTCTTTACATGCAAACTATTCATTAAATATGAATACAGTTTTTTTTTTTTACTTTGCTACAGTATTCCAAACAAAACATTGTAATACTTCAATCTGTCGACCATGCCTAGTAAATGAGCCCTTAAAGGTGCAACAGGGGTCTTATAAGGTCTGCAAACAAAGGAGTCTGAAATAATATGTAAATGTATTTGGTAATGTAATAACTGTTCCAAAATGTATCTTTTACTTTCCAGTACATACAACCCATATATGGAAACAAAGCTGCAAAACACTTAATAAAAACACTGTTATCTGATCTTTAAAGAACCAACTGCCCCTTTTTAGCCCCACTCATTCATATCTATTTGTTTTCAGGAATGATTTAGCTCCTAATTCTGTCTAAATGAGGCACAATATAAGGCAGAGAATTAGAACAGAGCTCATTTAGCTTATTTCTGTCTTAAACCATTAGAACCCAGACCCAATTTTCAATATAAATCAGTATAAAGCAGTTAACTTAATTGTGTAGCTTATTTATGCTAAGTTTGGTTTTATTGTGATAAGACACGCAACCTAATATTTAAAGGTTAAAATCCTGATATAAAATCCTGATATAACATAAATGGTCCAACATTAATTTCATAACCCTTCATAACCTAGAAGGTGTGTCAGATCTAGTTGACCCTTTTGGGGGTAAATGTATCAGAAACTACCTTTTTATGCAAATTGTTGAAGAAAACAGTCATTAAATGAATATGACCATTCGGTAAATCAGGTTGTTGTCAATGGACCTCAAGATATAAAACACAAAAAATGTGGGATATGGGCCCTTAATTGTCCTACCACTTACAGCTGACATTAACAAGCATCCTAGGTGATCAGATTACGAATGATTGCCAAACACAGCCGTTTACACCTTCTGTTTAAAAAAAAAAATCACCTGGTGTTTTCTGAGATGCTTTAGCACACACACTGCAATAATACTGTGGTCATATGCGTCTCTGATAACCTCTGAATGTGATTTGACCGATTGGATTATGATCCTCAAGACACATTGTACAGTATCTTGTTGGCACCTGCACATTGTGCTGGCCAGTTATGATCCAATCAGCCAGGAAATGTGTTAATGCAGGGTGTAAACGGCTGTGTGTTTTGCCTTTAATAGTTGATAAAGGTACAGTGGATTAATGAGTCTTGGAGAAACAGTTTATATGTTTAATATTGTACATATAGCACTGTAAAGGTGTGGGATCTTCCACACTAAATGTTTTTTTTTTTTCTCCTCTGTATGTTGTTGGTGCACACACGTGTAGGACAAAGTGCTGGCAGTGCTGTTGCAGCAGTGTGGGCGGAGCATAGTAAGCTTTCATGAACATGATTCACTGTTAGACCACAGAGAGGAGGAGGAGCTTAGCGTGGAGGAGAGAAGGGCAGCCTGGGAGGAGTATCAAGCAGAGGAGACGGTACACACACACACACACACACTTACACATACATAGAATCTGCATTCAGTTGTTTTTAAAAATGTAACATTAATTCTTTTGCACATGCAGATGAATCCATACAATCATGATAAACTAAACTTCATTATCGAAAACATTACTATAAACCAATTTCACAGCATATAGAGCCATGCAGGGCTTATCATATTAAAAAGGTTTATACTATATAATGTTTTAGTACTTTGACTGAGCTGTCTTGAATAATACTGTACATATCTTATACATTAATTAACAAACTCAGAGTGATAAACTGTGGATGTTCTGAGTTTTTCGTACTTGTATTCTTGTTTGCGAAGTCATTGGTTTAACATTTCTTATGTATGTTAGCCTGTGAGGACATTGCAGAGACAAGACGCTGGAGAACGAGCTTTAGCCAACATCCTCTGGAAGAAAAGCAACAAGGAACTGGAGGTAGGTACAGTGCACATGTAAAAAAAGTGCACATGTAAAAAACAGTGCTAGTGACATGATGTAGGAAGATGACATTCATCTAACAACTGGGGGTGAACATATAGGGTCCATAAAATTCCCCTATATGCTACTCTCTCACTCTCTCTCATTTAACTACATGAAAGTGACAGTATGCTACATCTATAAGCTAAGTTACTGTGACCGTTTATGGTCTGATCATCAACATTTAAAATCTGGTTCGCCCTAAACAACTTACTGAGTTGTCAGTCAGTGTGCTGTTCACACTACACAACTGATCGGCAAAACAAGGTCACAAATTACAAGATATTTCACTGTGGGAAAAACGCAGACTCGCCTGTCTGCTCTCCAACAAAACAGTTTAGCTTTCATGAACATGACTCACAGACCACAGTGAGGAGAGGGAGCTTAGCGTGGGGATGAGAAAGGCAGCCTGGGAAGAGTATCGAGCGGAGGAGACAATACACACACGCACGCATGAATAAATGTATATAATGATGATAACCTAAACTGCATTATCAAGAACATTATTTTAAACCAAGTTCACAGCACCACCATCTGTTTCATTGGCCTATAGAGCCATGCAGGGATTATCATATTAAACATTGAGACTGAATATATAAATATATATTGATATTGAATATACAGCTCTGAGAAAAATGGAGACCAATCAATTTCTGAATCAGTTTCTCTGATTCTGCTATTTATAGGTATATGTGTGAGTAAAATAAACTTTGTTTTTTTATTCTATAAACTACGGACAACATTTTTCTCAAATTCCAAATAAAAAAATGGTCATTTAGGGCATTTATTTGCAGAAAATAAAAATAAAAATGGCTGAAATAACAAAGATACAGAGCAAATAATGCAAAGAAAAGTTCAGAAATCAATATTTAGTGGAATAACGCTGGTTTTAATCATATTTTTCATGCATCTTGGCATGCTCCCCTCCAACAGTCTTACACACTGCTTTTGGATAACTTTATACCACTCCTGGTGAAAAATTTAAGCAGTTCAGTTTGGTTTGATGGCTTGTGATCATCCATCTTCCTCTTGATTATATTCTAGAGGTTTTCAATTAAAAAATCAAAGAAACTCATAATTTTCAAGTGGTCTCCTATTTTTTTCAGAGCTGTATATTGTTGGTTGTAGTTCCTTGACAGAGCTGTCTTTTAGATATGTTGTAAATATAAAGCATATTATACAACAGTCTCAGAGTGATAAACTGCGTTTGTTCTGAGTGAGTTTCTCGTACTTGTATTCTTGTTTGTGAAGTCATTGGTTTAACATTTCTCATGTATGTTAGCCTGTGAGGACATTGCAGAGACAAGGCGCTGGAGAACGAGCTTTAGCCAACATCCTCTGGAAGAAAAGCAACAAGGAACTGGAGGTAGGGACAGCTTACCTCCAAAAAAAATGTGCACAAATGAAAAACAGAACTAGTGATATGATACAAAAAGATCACAAAATCCTTCGCCTAACACCTGAGGTTATATTTATATATGTAGGGCCCCATTCAGTTTCCCTGTACGCTACTCTCCGACTCTCTCTCATTTAACTACCTGAAAGTGACTATTTTCCTCACTTAATAGCTAAGTTACTGTGACATTTAACAATACAAGAATTTGAAAGGATCACATACCTTAAATGTAGGTGGTGGCTGTGTACGATTCGATCAGCAACATTTAACAATACGAGAACATGCAAAAAAATAAGCTTCCTGTAGCGGTTTTTGATTCGATACGATTTCTAAACCTGTCGGCTGACAGTAGCAGTAACGCTAGCGCCTTTACTGTGTAAAATCTGTTTACTGTAGAAATATATAGTAGAAATATACAGGTATGCTTTCTTTACTTCTTTTTTAGTAAAATACATTATTTGGCTTTCTAAAATTAAAGAAGTACTCAGAACAATTAAGTTAATAATTATTTTATAAGTAGTTAAGTTTTTAGCTTTTAGCTCTATTCACCACCATTCATACAGGACTTAATCTGAGGGTTCCCTCTAGAATTTACCAGTAATTGCATGATATAACAGAAACAGATAGTGGCCATGTAGACGACGCGCTTTGGACTCGTGTTTCTTTTTTTCTATGTGATAAAATTGCCTGTATGTAGCCACTGCTCTTGACTACCAGTCCCATATGTCACTGTTTCTTTTCCTACAGTAGCAGTAGCACTGTCAGTGGTCCTGAACTGGTACCCTGTAGTTGTGTGGTGCCGTTCTAACCTGAATGGTGCTGGCCATGGTTCTGAAATCAAAAACTGTGTTAGAGTTGATGTGTTGCTAGAGTTGCTGTGTGTGTGTGTGTGTAAGAAAGAGAGAGGTTTGTGATACTAATTGCAGTGTACACACTACCACTTATGTTTGTGCTGGGTGTTATTTGTTTGCAAGGATATGCTGAAGAAATCCCGATT
Source organism: Astyanax mexicanus (assembly GCF_023375975.1). Taxonomy (NCBI): domain Eukaryota; kingdom Metazoa; phylum Chordata; class Actinopteri; order Characiformes; family Acestrorhamphidae; genus Astyanax; species Astyanax mexicanus. Next base: position 34,705,216 of record NC_064408.1, read on the forward strand.
GGAACTTCAAAAGGCTCTAAAAGGCATTGAGTCACGAAGTCTGGACCTCTATGTGTGTGAAGTGGTGAGTGCCTGTTTAGTGTCTACTAAAAATATGCCTTCTTTAAAATGTTTTGAGACGTTTTTCTCAATTTTTCCAGAGAGTTTGCTAAAGTGGACAACATTTCAGCAGTGTACAACTACTGCCCATGATGTTCAACACATACAGTGGTATGAAAAAGTTTGGGCACCTGTAATAATTTTTTATGAATTTTCTTTGTAAAGGATCAGCAATTTCAGTTAAATATATCATATAGTACACGAACACGGTGATATTTGAGAAGTGAAAAAAGGTTTATAGGTTTTACAGAAAGCGTGCAATAATTCTTAAAAAAAATTAATTTAAATAACTTTAGGACTAATTATTTAAACACAAAAATGTGTTTGGTGAATCCAATTATGAGAGAGGGTTTTTCTCTTCTTTGCATCTTCTCTTATGAGTGGCAACATGAAAGCCTTTAAGCAACTCTCAAATGACATGAAAACAAAGATTTTTCAACATCATGGTTTATTGGAAGAATACAAAAAGCTATCTCATAGATTTTAGCAGTCAGTTTTCACTGTGAGGAACATAGTGAGAAAGTGGATGACCACAGACACAGTTCTAGTTAAGACCTGAAGTGGCAGAACAAGAAAAATCTCAGATAATCAGAGGAGAAGGACGGTGAGAACAGTTTTAGACAACCCACAGACCACCTCCAAACACCTACATCACGCCACAAACAGAGTTGCCAGAGGTATGCTAAATCTAAAGCACATTTGAGCAAGCAGCTTCATTTTGAAATAAGGTTTACTGCTTTCATGCTGTGGGTCTGTGGGACTAGTGCAGGTACTGGGTACAGGGTATCTTGTTAAAGGTGAGGGTCTCATGGATTTCAGTCAATATCAACAAATTCTTCAGAACAATATTGAAGAATCAGTGAGAAAGCTGAAGTTGAGCTGGGGCTAACTACTTCAACAAGACAACGACCCTAAACATAAACACTGCTCAAAATCTACTAAAGCGTTCATGGAGAGGAACAAGAACAACATTTTGAAATGATCATCTCAGTCCTCAGACCTGGATATTATTGAAAATATGTGGTGTGATTTAAAGTGGGCTGTTTATGCTCAGAAACCATCAAACCTGACTGAACTGGAGATGTTTTATAAAGAAGAATAATCCAAAATACCTTCAACTAGAAGCCAGACTCTCGTTGGAAGCTATAGGAAGCGTTTAGAGGCGGTTATTCCTGTAAAGGAAGCATTTACTAAATATTGACGTCATTTATCTGTTGGGGTTCCCAAATTTACGCACCTGCCTAATTTTGTTTAAAGATTTATTACACACTTTTTGTAAATCCTATAAACTACATTTTACTTCTCAGCTGTTGTATTATGTATTTTACTGAGATTTCTGATCCGAACAACCAATGATTATAAAGGAAAGTCATGAGAATTAACAGGGGTGCCCAAACTTTTTCATACCACTGTATGTATTTTCATACCACAGCTTGATTCAGCCTATAGCAGTTTATCTCTGCCTGTTAAATCTCAAATTATAAAAAACTGCTTAAATAAACAATAAGAATACCAACAAAAACAGTGATACAGTCACTAAAATGTATATAATCTAATACTAAAGCATAAGAGACGAAAAAAGGAGGAAGATCTTGTTCACCAGATTCAGTTAATTAACAGATGTGCTAGTTTTTTCTATTTCAGGTAAAAAAAAAGTAAACAATATCTGATTGGTATGTGTTGTGGCTCTAGAACATGCATATATAAATGACTGGGTGTGTGTTTACTGTGTTTAGAAAAAATGTAACCCGTCTTTGAGTGTGGAGGAGATACAACAGAAGGCTCTCCAGGCTTACGAGATGTTTGAAAGACAGAGACAACGCAAGATTGAGATTTACCAAAGCAAACTACAATCACAACAAGCAGTATGTACACACACACACACACACACAGCAGGGCTAAAGCTTATGGTTGGATTTGTTGATATGAGGTGAAATCATAAATATCAAAACAGATGCTTCTGTTTGATTTTCTTTTCTTTCTCACTCTTTGTCTTCCTGAAAAGGGCTTTTGTTGAGGCTGAATTTAATTCACTTGAACTATATTTACCTTTTAACTTTTTTTTTCTCTCAACTAACTCTCTGTACACAGAAGATTCTGGCTATAAGAGTTAACTCCACCCTTATCTGAAAGTTGATTTGGGGAAATGTTATCTATGATCTTGATATCTATGATATATCTATCTATGATATGAACTTTCTTCTTCTCCTTTATCTCTCCTTCTCTCCTCTTCTTTCTTTCCTTCCTCTCTTTCTCTTTAACTTTTTTGTGATTTTTACCTTCTCCATAAAAGCTTATTTTATTTAGGATGAATATTCTAACTAGTGCTGTCAAGTGATTAAAATATGTACTTCATCAATTTCATGCTCTGTGATTGATCAAACTGGTATCACATTTTTGCTTAGAAAGTGTTTTAGTAGTTTAAATGGATCTTATCAGAGCAGTATATCTATGAATGAATAACTGCCATAGACTTTAAAATTCCATATCTCTTAATTTCAGACAGTATATCAATAGTCTCTTCCTGATTTCTCATACACTGTGATTAGCATTATAGTGCAGTTTCCATCTTAATGTTTTAATTCTATTGATCAAAGACCATCAGAAAATAAAAAACAATCAAATTCACATATTTTTGAAAAAAACTCAATGATAAAATTAAGCCAGACTGTCAACAGTTTCTCAGTGTTGCGTTATTTACTACAAATTGTATGTTTCTCACCTCTTATTGCTCTCTCAACCAGTTAACCTGAAATAAACAAGCTTGTCTACATTATCAGAGTTTAATGCCACCATATTTTTTTTTTTGCATTATGGCTACGTTCACATTACCAGGCTGAAGTGACATCTGATTTTTTGCTCAGTGTGGCTCAGATCAGATTTTTCATTTCTGTGTGAATGTGCCAAATCAGATTTGTTCAAATCTGACTCAAAAGGTTTGAGTCACTTCCATATATGGTCATGCGATCCATGGACATGCAACATGAATGTGAATGGTCAAATCTGAATTAATTCGTCTTTTTGCTTTCACGCATGAGCTATATGCTTCTCTCTCATACCGACACATCTCTTGGTGCAGAAAACAGCAACAGCAAACCGTCTGGCCTTTTTTTCACCTCCTCGACCTAAGCATGAACTTCAGACCAGCTGTTTGCTCTCGACTCGAGCAAAAGATGCTCCACATATAAGCTGCTAACACATCCATTTCCCTTTATAAAGCTACAAGTCATCTCTTAAATATTACATAAGGCGTTTGAGGAACAGATTTGTTCACATTACACACATACACAGGTCACTTGCATTTGTGAATGTGAACCATCAAGACCAAAAAATTCTAATTTGAGCAAACTGGCTTGTAATGCGAGTGTAGTGCTTTACCTGCAGGTGTAAAAAAAAAATGCTCCTGAAATTAATCACGTTACTTGACATTAAAAATTGATATTTTAACACAGTGAAGATCAGTTTTTATATACACAGATCTACCAAATGTCATGTGACATGGTGACACAAGTATAAGGATGGGATTTCTTCCAGAGTGGCTTGTCTGTTTGTCAATGGTGGTAAATTGTATATGAAGCAGACTAAAAGTTATGAACATTGTAAATATTAGAAAAAGCTGTGAAGAAATATGAGGAAAAAAATCTGTAAGAATTCTGTTGCCAAAAAAACATATAAATGATCAATAACATTTTAAATCACAGTGAAGAACTGAAATGTGTTCATTTTTTTATTTGTATGACATGACAAATTTTAAATAGTGAAATTGTAACTGAAAACTGTATTAATAAAATGTCTGCTAAGCACTATAAACTGGAAAGTACTCAGCCCTTCTAACATAACCACTGGCCCTAGACTGTGCAGTCCACTGTGAGTGGTCATGCCTTTTATTATGTGTTCCAGTACACATTCGAATGTAAATGCCTGCACAGCTTCAGAAATGGAATGTCGTCCATCTGCACCCCCTATCATACCTCACTTTGATATTCTGATGCTCACCAATAATTAACATTGCCTTGCTATAAGAGCAGGATGACCAGAGTTAAACCTCACAGACAAGATAACATAACTTTATATAATTATATTGCAATATGTAGCAATAATGATTAATTAAATTTCTCTCCTCTCTCCCTCAGCTCATTCTCTACACACAGCAGATCGTGGCTGCCAGAATGAAAACCAGCTCAAACTACACCAGCAGAGATCAACCTACCACACTGGTCACTTACAGCAGAAAGGCTAGTAGTGTCCATCCCACTCATCCTCCTCAAGACCAGGAATACCACTCCTACAGCTCACTTGGGCAGCCAATTAACAAGCCTTCTGTACAACCGAGTTCTTCAGTTCAGCCCAGTCCAGCCGGTTCTTCAGCTCCAGTGCAGCCAGGTCCTTCCAGCCTTTCCTCTGCGGTCAGAAACATTAGGGATGACTTTGTGATTGAGCTGGTGTAGCTTGGGTGTAATATCTGAGAGCTGTAAAGCTTCAGGGTATTAAACAGCGGTCGAGTTTCTGTTTGTATTTAAAGCAACAACAAAAAAAAATCACTGATTGCAGATTTTGTGATTGTACTTTTAGTTGTTTCAGTTCAAAATCCTACAAAAAATGATGGGGCAGAATGGATAATCCATGTGCGTTTTTTTTAATGGGGGGTGTAGTTGGCGGAGTGGAACCAGCTGCTTTCAGAAAACACTCTGTATTACGTTGCAGTTTGTCTTGAACTGTGCTGCTGTGTACGGTTATGTTCAGACTGCAGTCAAATCAGGTTGGTTTCTCATGGCAGATCTGTTGAGATTACGGACTGTATGCATTCATGGGTTGCTATGATGGGTTGCTGGTGTCAGTAACTAACTTTTGTTGCTCATCCTGGACCCCCACACTTTTATCCAGACGCTTTTGTACAAATCTGATTGTAATCACATTTCGGGCCACCTCCAAATGTGGTCTGGAGCCCATCTAGATCCTAGATTTCTAAATGACAGTCTGAAAATAGCCTTTTTGTATTTTATAACAAATATATTCTTCTGAAGTGATTTTGTTATTTGTCTACCTCAAAACTCAGAACCCTGAAGTATGGAAACTTGAATGTAGAACTTGTATACTGGCTTTCACACAGAGTTTTGAGGTTGATATTTAAAATGTCAAAATATTTGGCTTAAGATTATGGAAAAGTTTATTTTCTTTAACATTGCTCTTGGTGAAATGTTTACAATATGCTAAATGTAACAATAATGTAACAATATATGTTTGTAATTGTGTATAAGTCTCAGTTAGAGCTACTGAGCAGGACACATTGGGTGGTTTCATTTTTTTTTTTTTTTTGTACCTGTGTGACACTAATAAAACAAATCACCAAAACCACTTGCCTTTTCTTTTACCACTAGGGGCTTTTTTTTTTACAGACATGATCCTATATTATTAATATGTTTGCAAAAGTTTTAAACTGCACTTTCTGTATTGGCATTAGCTATCAATGTTTTCCTCCCCTGACAGGATTGGCAAAGTGTTCATACACAACAGTCGGCTATTGTCTTGCAGATGAAAGGAGCTTTAAAGGGGCACTAAATCCCCTGATTTTACCTGAATCCACCCTCAGCTCAAATTCAAAAAAGGCAAAAAAAAATGGGAGGGTTAGTTTGGGAGGGGCGCTGAATGATGTATGGGTTTAGTGGCAGGGCAGGAGGAAGAGCTGATTGGCTGAGCTGCAGCAGCACTGTGTCTCTGATAGCAGCGAGTCCCAGATGGTTGAATGTCAGCAGGGGGGCTGTATTATTGATTGACTAATCCGCATATTGTGACATGTTCACATACCAAAGCACACGGGCACATCATCCTCGCCTATAGCACAGTTAAACCTGTGAGGGCGCTGCAGAGGCAGAAATGACCACAAAATTTTTTTTTTCAAAAAATTAGGAAAGGTTTATTTAAATTTTAAGCAGGGCTGGTATGTTTCATTACTTGAAAGGAACACATTTCAGCAATTATTTTTAAAAATATGGTTTATGGTTTAGTGGCTCCTTAACAATCTGTAGTACAGACTGTGGGTAAAGGTAAAGTCTAGCCAATAGCAGTGCACGGCTCTGGCAATTATGACTAATATGAACTTATCAGTTAAGCCCCACACAAAATTGGTGGGGTTTGGGCTTCCATCACAGTCAAATGCCTAGAGCAGGGTAAAAAGTACATGTTCCTAATGTGGTGGGGAAGGAGATACGCTTTAGGCTTATAGAAAAGCTGATTCTTTCTGCCTATGCAAAATAAGGAAAAGTGGGTATAGGGTTCTAAACAACTTATTTTAACAGATTATTTGCGTGCATGTAAAAAAAAGCCCATCCCTGTTGATGTGGGATGTGGTATAGGGTTCTAGAACAACCAGTTCCTTATATTGATGCAAAACAAACAAGTCCAATCTCTACATGTTCTGGAAAGTGTGTATTTATGCAAATAAGACAATCCTCACACAGGATATGTGTGGTTTAGGGTTCTAGAACTGCCAATTATTTCAATATGCTATGCTGTTTTTTTCAGTCCCTATGTATGTAGGGCAGGGTGTAGTGAACAGCCAATGTCCTAAACATAATCAAAACAAGCCAATAACTGTGGATCTGGAGAGGGTGTTGGGTTCTAAAATAGCCAGTTCCTTAAACTTAATCAAAACAAGCCAGAATGGATCTGGAATGGGTGTTGGGTTTTAGCATAGCCAAATCCTTAAACTTAATCAAAACAAGCCAGTGTGGATCTGGAGAGGGTGTTGGGTTCTAGAATAGCCAACTCCTTAAACTTATCCAAAACAAGCCAATACCTGTGTATCTGGAATGGGTGTTGGGCTCTAGAATAGCCAATTCTATAAACTTACCCAAAACAAGCCAGTGTGGATCTGGAGAGGGTGTTGGGTTTAGAACAGCTAATTCCTGTGCAGAAACTCCATAACATGGAATGCATCATTGGACCACTAGCCAATCGTAATCTGGGATGGGGCGTGGTTTACCGATGGTGAACAGGATAAGAGTGTTTCTTGTATGAAGGTCAACTAGACAGTTAGCCAATCACAGCACTGGGGGCGGAGTTTTAGTGTTTCGGGGCGGAGCCGGTCGGAGTACGGGTGGGTTAAAGTGAAGGGGAATGCCGGGTTGGCGGAGCTGCGCAGAAGCTGCTGCTGTTCCAGTATGAAGGTTCTCCGGTGGGTTCCGGTACTGGTCGTCTCCTCCGTGGTCGTGTGGTCCTATTACGCTTACGTCATTCAGCTCTGTCTGTGTGAGTGCTCTGTTATACTGTTTTTATTCATACATGTATTAAATTATAATGTTTTATTTGATGGTATTTCAGTATGTGTGGAGAAACAGCTGCCAGAGTTTTGCATTTTTTTCATTGAAACTAAGACCAACTGGTCACTAAGTAAAAACATAACATATGCTGGTTAAGAGCTGCGGGGAGAGTATAATTAGTATTAAAGGAGAACTCTGGTATAAATGGACTTTGATTGTAGTAAAACATGATAAAAAAAGTACTTTTGATGAATAGCACACATCTGTTCTACCACAGCGTTCACAGTTTGTCCAAACACCCTTCAGACTGGTTGACACAGGGCATAATTTGCCCTAATAAATCGTTTTTTTCATCGTTATCCAGCTCAAAGTGGCTCCACACCTCCTTGTTAGAATCAGGAGAGCCCTGACATTTAAAACGAGGCATTAATAACTTAAAAAGTGCACAAGAGGCTTATTAAAAACACTGTTTACATCCTATAACGCTAGCTTCAGCTCCAAGCGTCGTCATTACTGAACTGAAAATAACATGGGGACAAGGAGGTGTGGAGCTACTTTGATAACGGTAAAAACAGTGGAAGTAGTGATTTATGGGGCAAATTATGCCCCATGTGACCCAGTCTGAAATGTGTTTGGACAAACTGTTAAACTTTTTGGATCTCAGAACGCTGTGGGACAATGAAGGTGTGCTATTTATCAAAGGTAAGTACTTTTTATCATGTTTTACTACACCAAAATACCATTTTACACCGGAGTTCTCCTTTAACACTGAGGAGATTTTTCCTGGAGGCACACTATCCTGCACATTTTAATGTTTGCTCTGCTTCCAACACAACTGATTCAACTAAATAGCTCATTAACAAATACAATTAAGTTAAAGAGTGTGTGTGTTAATACAGAAATCCAATATGAAATGGGCCTGGGTGTAGTAAAACGATAATCAAATGCTACTGAGTACAAACTTTTGTTTAACAGGCCACCTTTGTTCTCCCCCAGAATTCCGAAAAACATCACTTTTAGCCGATGCTTCCAACAGTTATTAAAAACACTGTTTATACACACAGTACCTTCAGATAGTTCTCTGGGCACCACCATCTTGAAATTAAGTCATGATATGTCGATAATCCATTGAAATGCATGAATTCCACCTATTGCTGAAATTAAAATTGTATTTATTTCGACAAAATTAATTTTGCAATTCTATTACCCTATCCTACCTATTTTATTCATTTATCTTGTCAGACGACTTAATTAATTTTAGATGTGCACTTTTGAAAGTTCAAAAGTGTGGAACTACTTTGAGCTTGTTAATGGTGTAAAAATAGTATAATAGTTAAATATTGATTTCTCTGCATAGGTAACTCTATGCCCCTATCACTAGCATTGTAACACTTCACCACAAATCTATTTCACACCAAATTTCTCCTTTAAAGTAGGAAAAGCACTACAGTGGGTCTCTTGGACCAGGACTAAATAGCTAAGTCTTTTAATCTAATGAAGAGAAACTGCTGTGTGAAATGTCTCCCAGGAGAAGGTTAATGTGTTTATTGATGGAGCTGTGGTCTCTCTCTCTCTCTCTCTCTCTCTCTCTCTCTTTCTTTCTTTTCCGTTTCTGCAGTTACATTGAAGTGCAGCACTCAGAGAGGTAACAGACACACCTTAACCTGCATTTTAGGCATGTTCACTTATCTTATAGATTTGATCATGTATGATGAGTAATATGCTGTAATGTAAAGTAAACAATTAGAAGTACTAAAATGCTGTATCTTTTTCTACTGGAGTATTATTTCTGTTCTGATTACACTTTTACTTTACTGCATATTTTCCATGAATTCAATACATTTGTGATGCATCGTTACTTTTTACAATTCAAAAAGTGTTATGAGTGATTCCAAACCCACATTATTACTAAAGCCAGAGTGGTAGAGGCTCTCTGCACTGTCACCGGGTTTGATGAAGCTACTCATCATTGAGTAAATCAAGTGATCAAGCTAACCTTATAAAAAGACCACGCTGCATCCATTCTGCTTTTCACTCTGAGTACTTTCCACTGTTTACTTTTACTTTCAGTTTCATACTTGAATAGTAAATATAAAAATACATTACTTGCAATACTTAAGTACAAAAAATGTTGAGAATGTAAGTACTTCTAAATAAATGTGGAGCTTAAAGAACACTCCAACATCTACTTAAGTAAGATACTTTTTTGATACTTGTACTTTTACTCAAGTCTCAGTCTGTAGTACTTTATACATGTCTGGTGATTTGACTATTTATTGCCCCTGTCCCTATCCTTCTATACTTATATTTCTATTTTGTTCTCTTACGTTACTTTTTCCTAGTTTGTCACTCTGTCTAATATGTTATCTTATTTTCTGTCTTACTCTTCTTTTTCTGCTCTTCTTTTTCTGCTGTCTCCAATTTTCTGTCTTTTGTTTCTGTCTCTCTCTCTGTCTCGTACCTCCCCCTTATCTTCTTCCCTTTTTTCTCAAACATATTATTTCCTTTATCCCAATCTCTGTATTTTCATCCCATCTATCTCCTCTGTTGCACTGTTTCTCATATCTAAATTATTTACTTTGCTTTCAAATTTTTTCTCAAATATTTCCCCTTCTGTTGGGTATGTTTTCCTTTCTTTTTGTCTGTCTCAAGTCTGTCTCATTTGTTGATGTCTGTTTGTCCACTCTCTCTTCTATTCTCTTTTTTCACTACCCCTTTTCTATCTCCTTTTTCTTTTATTGCTCTCCCTCTCTCTTTTTTCTCTCCTTCTCTCTCCATGCCTCTCTTTCTCTCTCATAATGTTCTCACTTTCTTCTTTTTCCCCCACATGCACAGTATTATACCTATCTGTGTTCCACGTGTGTTTTCTGATGTTCTGCTGGAGTTTTTGGAAAACTCTCTCCACTCGAGCCACAAGTCCATCCTCCCTGGTGAGAACCCTGTTCCCCTTTATCTCTTACCTCTCACCCCCTGACTCTCACTCAGTCATCACACTAAAAACACTGATCCTTTACACTAGTTTGAACTGTGGGCAGAATCTCCAAACAAATAAAACATACAAACACTGTTATTGTTTTCAAATTTCAGTACTTTCAGTTGCTTCAAGGAAGCCATAACATTTTAACCACTGACTGGTGAAAGGTCATTTTAGATATTTAGTTCATTTAAATTACTTTAGTGTCCAATTAAAAGTGTTCACCTCAAATCAGTCAAACATGTTTAAGATACACATTCCAGATTTTAATTGATTAATTTGTTAACATTGAATTTTTCATCAGATAATGAGCTTCTCAATGCTTCCTAATATTTTTCAACTCACTGATTTTGATCAATTCAAGGTTTGACTGATGTATTTTACTTAAATTATTTACTTGCATTTTTAGCATCTTCATAGCTCATTTAAGTGTCATTAGTTCAGGACTAGCTTGTGTAGAACAATTGCTTCTACTGACTTTGGCATGATAGTCACACAATCACACTTCAGCACAGAATCTTCACTCATGACGGGATTAGTGGGGCTCTGTAAGAGTGTGCTGAGTGTAGGGTTGCAACGGTATGAGATTTTCACGGTACGATAACCGTCTCAGAAAATACCGCGGTATCACGGTTATCACGGTATCACAGTTTGTTACATATATTATTAAACTGACCCTTAAAGAAATTACAACAAAGGTTTTTTGTTCAATTAACTATTTATTGTAGAAACCTGGAACAACTATATAGATAATGTCTCCTTAAAAAAAATAAACTGTACACCATTAGGTGAAGGAAACCAGGTTTTTCCACTACTCTTAAGGTCATTAAGGGTGTATATAATTATATATATATATATATACACACACACACACACACACACGTGTCACACATTACATGTCCTCTAAGAAGTAAAGATCCTGTGTTTAAACTATTCAGTACAATTATTTAAGTTTAAATTATTTAATATCTGATAAACTGAGCCTGGGTCAGTGTCTGATCAACAACTGTTGTAAACGTCCGTTTTACTGCCAAGTTGGTATAGAACCAGATGGAGGGGATTTATTTCTGAGTCTGGTTTTAACACATGAAAAACAGGCACGTCAGAATTTGAAAATTAACGCATGTAAATGAATGGCGTCTTTCACATCCAGTCCGGCGAGCACCTTTACACGGACACGTGAATCCGTTGTAGCACGCACTTCACGCCTGTACCTGCGTGCCCAAATTTCGGATAACTCAGCGCTTTTGCGGGCGCTTACCGCATGGGTTGTGCACGACTACAAAGAGGTTTTATTTATGTTCAGATTAAAATGATAAACTAAACACATACTTTGCGCTGCACGGCGGGGTGGTGTTCTTGGAGATGGGAGAACAGGTTTGACGTATGTCCACCTTTAGCTGTGACTTTACGGCCACATTGATTACAAATCGGATAACCATCCTCGGGTGCGTTCGGCGGGTCTCTGAAATAGTCCCACACTGCTGATTTTAGTTTAGCCTTTTTTTAGGCGGACGGAGATTTGTTTAGTCTGATGCACTTTCTGCTGTTCTCACCGCTGTGTGCTGAGCAGCTGAAGCGGAGCAGAGTTGCGCATGCGCGGGTGAGTTTCTCCGCTGGCTTGCGTTTTACCGGTAATAAGCAAATACACACGGTATGATAACCGTGCATTTTAATACCATGGTATACCGTGAAACCGGTTACCGCTGCAACCCTAGCTGAGTGTGAGTTGTGTGTGAGTGGAAGTGCAGAGTCGTGAGGTTCAGGGGGGCATCAGGAGGGGCAGTATCCCATCCAATTAATCAAAGTCTAAAGTTTACCGCCTCCGAAGAGTGATGCTACAAATGACTGTAAAACAAAACCTCTCCTTCACCAAGTGTAATTTGCTTAAGTGTGTGTGTGTGTGTGCGTGCGTGCGTGCGCACGCGCATGTGTGTTTATTTGTAGTTCCATCTGCCGTACACACAGCACTATGATCTGCCGGACAGCATAGAGATGAACGAGGAGATCCTTCTCAAGATTGCACACAAGCTTCCGTTACACACACGCACGGCTACAGGAGGTGAGCCAACAACACGGCCGACACACAAACAAACAAGCAAACACCCTGTAGGTTACATGATAGACTTACACACATACACCACACACAAATGTGCTGAAACTGCAGCTCAGACACATGAAGCACAAACCGAAATGAGGGAATCTGTCCTGTTTGTTGTTCAGACTTTAAAACAAGCTTTAGAATTGATGTTAGGTTTACATAAACTCTTTGTCAAGAGTTCTTTAATAAACGCCATTTTTAACTTTGTGAGTACAATACGTGATTAATTAAGTAATTCTTGTAAATACTTTAAAATTACTTTAAATACTGTAAGTGAATAGTTCTAAATAAAGATGCTATATAGTACCAAAATGGGTTCGACTTTTGTTTGAGAACTGTTTTATGCATTAACATAAATAACAATATACATTTGGCAATAAAGAAAATACACAATTATGCTAATATATTAAGTCAGTTTATATATTTAAATAGGAAATGTGTTATTTATACATAAGGGCCCAAACATTTGCATACAACTTCATTAACATATTTTTTTAATAGTCTGTTTTGACTTTAAAAAATTACAAAAAAAAGACATTTTTGGTCATTGGAGTTGGTCATTTGAAAAAAAGGGATAATTTATACAAAGCTTTCATATGCATTTTAATATTCACATGTATATTCACTAAGGACATTTGTAGATCAAAGATTGAACTACTTTATGAAAAACTTTATGAAAAATATTGTCTGTTTTTAAATGAGTTTAGTGCTTTTATTTTATTTTATTTTGAATAGTTGTGTTAATATCCTAATGTATACCTTTTCCATGTGGATTGGCCATTTGGCCAGTAATAAGCATCAGTAAAAATAAGATGACATTTTATAAACTATTAATTAAAAAATAGACAATCCATGTTAATGCACCAACAAGTGAATCAATTAGTGAATCAATTTCTGCATGACCATTTTACATTTTAAGAATCACATCAGACTGGTAGCCTTTAGGACTGGTAGATATATGAAGTGTCAGGCCTGCATATTACCTATTTCAGAAAGCAGACCAGAATACCAGTGGCCTCAAATTTTTACCATTCTTTGTTAAATATTAATAATAATAGTGATTACCTTCCTAAGCTGATAAAAAAACATATCCATGTTGGGGATCTTGATGTTCAAGAACGCACTGATGCATGTGATACAGAATCAGGTATTAGTGGCTCCATGAGGAATAGGAAGACCAGCTCAGATTGCTAAAGGTAGTGGGGTTGTTGACTCGGTCAGTGGAGAGCAGCTGGTTTTAATGTCTCTGCCCTTCCTTTGAGCATTTAACCCCCTGTTCCTCTGGGGTGCTGCAATCGGACACCCTTACCTCCTTTTTGAGAGTTTTATTTATTCAGGCAGGGTGTGCTGAGAAGAATGTTTTTCTTCACTGTCCTGTAACTGCATCGATCAGCTGTCACGGACAGTGTTAATTATGGAAAAAAGTCTAATTTCCTTAAAAACAAAACGCCCTCTCTACACACTCAGCCCAGAAGACTGTGTACTGCACAGATAAAAATGTAATGATTTCTCTAAACAAACAAAGATCAGGATTATCAAGTGTTTGGATTTTATGTGATTTCTAAATGAACAGTTACAGCTGGGCTATAAAAAAGGAGAACAGAAGTTTTGTCATGGTGATAAATAGACCAAATTCAGCTTCACTATTTATTAAAAGTCCAGCTATCCAAAGTGAAGCTCTAGCCCAAACAGACAAGACATATTCTGGAGATATGGAAATTCAGTCCATGTGGTCACTTTAAATTGAGACCAACTGAAACATTTCAGGGTGGAATAATATTGCTTCTGGCTGCCACCCAAAATGAACAGACTACGATAAGGATGTGAATAGTTATGTTGGTACCAAGTCTGTACCAAAATTCTGAAAATAGACCTTATCTTAAGAACCAAGACAGTGATCTCCTTATTCTTACATTTCGTTGCTTTCTTAAGGTTTTTTCATTAAACACAGACCAATACAGACAAATACAGAGAGAAAAAAAGTTTGTTTCACAGTTTTTGTGCTCAAATAATGTTATCATTAGAGCTGATTCCTGCAGAGATGAAATGGGGAAAACTAAACAAGCCACCTTTAGACACTGAACAGACAGGTCGTTTCTGGGCTAACTGTCTACATTTGTTGTATTGAACAAGTGGTAAAGATTATTAATGTCTGTGGCACTCTAGCTTTAAAAAAGTGACTAAGTTTTAAAAATTGAAACAGGACTGCTACTGCTATTCTTAGCTATGCTAAAGTATGTCTGCACATGTTTACATATAACAGTAAGTCATTTCTTGTGATAAACCATTTAAACTACTCTTAACACAAGCTTTGAGGAGAGTTTGTGATTTAGGCATACAGTTATTGCAATGTTAATTGGTTTAGTACCTTTTGGATGAGCCACATGTTTTTGTTCAACCCTAAAGGTGTGTGTGTGTGTGTGTGTGTGTGTTTGTTTCTCAGCTTTCAGGTTTTGTCGACACTGTCAGCTGATTAAGCCAGACCGTTGCCATCACTGTTCAGCCTGCCAAATGTAACAATACTGTTTCCTTATTTTCTAGCTTTTCTCACCATGTACATGTGTGTGTCTACGTGTTAGTGTGTGTGTTAGTGTGTGTTAATGCATATATGCATGCCACTGTGTAGTCTCATTACAAGTTTCTGTTTAAGATGTCAAATCAGTAGGGCAGTAGGAATGCTGTGTGTGTGTGTGTTTGTGTGAGTGTGTGTGAGTGTTTGTTTGTGTGTGTGTGTGTGTATGTGTGTGTGTGTGTTAAACAGAGAGAGAGAGAGGGTAAGGATTACAGGAAGTGCTTAGTCACATTTATTTGAGTGGTCTGAAAGAAAGCTCTCAAATGAGCGGCACTCACTGTCCTCTCAGCTTACCTGCCTTTGATTAACGTCCAGATGCTTTTGTGTGTGTGTGTGTGTGTGTGTGTGCGCACGCATGTGTGTGTGCGAGGTACACTCTTTATTACCCTTTAATGAGATGAGAGTAGTTCCTGTGACCACAGAGCCACAGTGATCAGATGGAACATCCTCTCTGTCTCTCTGTCTCCCTATTTTTCTCTCTCTCTGTCTCTTTCTCTCTCTCTTTCTCTCTCTACCTCCCTATCTTTCTCTTGTGTGCTCATACACATCACAAAAGCACCAAGTCCAAAACAGAGATTGAGACATGCTTGAGGAATATAAAACCTTAAATGTCAAAATTCTGCAGAGCTTCTTGCCTGTACAGGATTTCTTCACACATATACAAGGGTCATTGTTAGAAAACTGTGCATTTAGGTCCCCAGAAATCATATGTTTTAGCTCACTTTTCTGGGAAGTGACTGGGTGTGACAGTGACAATTTTAGCAAACATTGGCAGTTGATGAAAATGTGGCCTTGTTCATTGCATTTTGTATTTTATTTTACCACAACAGGGTGAATCGCTTGAAACTTAAGTATAAAGACTAACTATCAATGCACATAACTTGCAGCCAGGGTCTTCTGTCCCTTAAAAAATATTGTTATAACAGTTGTCAGAACATGTTTGCACAGAACTGTACAAATGGCAATTGTATGACATTTTTTATGAATGCTAAATTTGCACCCCCCCCCCCCCCCCCCCCTGCAGCTGTGTATTGAAGATGGATCATCATTGTCTCTGGTATGTCTAATTGATTAAACAGTGCAATTAAATTTTACCACACTGACATCAGCAGTCTCACTCTGTGTGTGTGTGTGTGTGTGTGTGTGTGTGTCTGTCTGTGTACACAGGTTGAATAACTGTATTGGATTCTCCAACTACAAGTTCTTCTTGCTTTTCCTCCTGTACTCTTTACTCTACTGTTGTTATGTTGTTGCTACAGTTACACCTTCCTTTGTTCACCTGTGGCTGGTGAGTGAAATTATCTCTTTATTTTGATGATTTTACTCTTAGATGCACTTTTCCCAAACTAAGGGGTACCCAGTGATGCTGTAATTACATCCAGTGACTTAAGGTGGTCATTGTTTGATTATAACATTGGCAGTTATATAGACAGTCCATTCTATTGTATTCTGTAATCTTATAGGATATTCTACAATTTGGATAACCTGAACATTAAATTATACATTTTGTTAAGTAAAGAATACTGACACCCCCCCTGGTTTCAGATAACTCTACCCTTTCCTCAGCATGGAAAACATTAGTTAAGAGAGTATCTTCTGACATTTTAAGCTCATGTTTTTTGAGTGTAGCACAAGTTGACACCATATGTACGTGCCAATTCACAACGTGCGATAGAACACATATCGGGTTTTTAAAGTGAGACACTACTGTTTTGAGAAAAACATTCATTTATTTAGATCTTGGTGGCAGCAACACATCTCAAAAAAGTTGGAACAGAGCAATAAAACGCTGGAAGTAAATGCTGATTAAAAAAGGATTTAGGATTAAGGATCAATGACTGGGTTTAAAAATATAAAATTGCAAAGACCCATAACTGTACATAATATCAGAATATTATTCAGGGAATGATGATGGAGAAATATCTGTAGGTATGGCACAAGGCTGACAGTAAATACTGAATGCTAGTGATCTTTGGGCCCTCAGCCTGCACTGCTTTAAAAAGGCATAATTCTGAACTGAAAACCACTGCATGGGCCCAGGAACATTTTCAAAAATCATTGTCTCTAAACAAAGTTTACTGTGCAATCCCTAAATTTACCACACAAAGAAAAAAACATATACCAACCACCACTCTCTCATTAAAAATAAACTAAGGGAAAATGGAGAACTGTTATGTGGTCAGATTAACCGAAATAAAACATTTTTAATAAGCTTTGGCTCATAGAACATGGTGGTGATTCTGGATCATGTTGACAAATAGCTTTTCTTTTGTTTAACAGAGGGAATTTTTTTATGTGTCAAGCAAGTCGTAGCATAATGTGTATAACTGATATATTGTGTAGCCCTGCTGTCCATCAACCACATTCTCTCTTTTTTTATCTCTTCCTTAGTCTGGGATGTTTGACAGTTCATCTAAGCTGCACGTGTTGTTCTTGACGTTGGTGTCGGCCATGTTCCTGCTGACTCTATTTTGTTTGCTGGTCTTTCACTGCTGGCTTGTTGCCAACAACAGAACCACCCTTGGTATGTTCTCTTAACAGCCAGTGATGCTTTACTCAAGAATTTTTGTTAATTACTGCACCAAACATAATTAAGGTACAATAGTTGGATTGTACTGCAACTCTGCTTGATGAAGGTTCTGGGTGAAGCACAGATACAGTGGTGCTGTTTGAGTTTTAGAGGAACATTCACTTTTTAGGTAAATTTCTGATTTGTTATTGTCTTTTTTGTCATAAATAAGGCTCATAATTACTCTCACTCGTTTATGTCTGTCCTCAGAGTGGTTGTCAGCCCCATTTTTCCCAGATGGGCCAGATAGTGGAGCATTTGACGTGAACGTAAGAAAGAACATATCTCAAGTGTTTGGCCAGGATTGGAAACTTTGGCTATTTCCTGTTTCCAGCAGGTAATGTCCTCCCACTTACTCTGCACTTGTTATACAGAATTAGCAAAAGCCTAGCAAAAAATAGCTGTATTATTCAGTGGTGATCTGTCACTGTCAGAGCTTGGCCTGTCACCATAATTATGTTATCAACATGTCATACTATATATAGACATTACCTGTATATTACCTGTTTTTTTTTTTGCCACAAGAACCCATTAACATGAATACTCTAGTTTTAAAACATACATTTGATGTTAGATTTTATTATTTTACAATATTTTAAATTATTCAAAGTTCATTTTTGAAAAAAAAAAAAAAGATCTAAAAAAGACAATACCATTTATTATTATTTACAACTATTTTTGGTACAATAAATTGACCTAGTTCTTCAGTTCAGGTGTCAATTATTAAGAAATGTGCTCATTTATGATGCTAATTTGTGCTAGCCCGCCAATGAGATTCTAGTAGTATGTTAGCACTTAGGTAACAGCAATGAACTAAGTACAGACTATATTTTCCTTTTAGTGGAAAATCCCCATATAAAATGCTGTGTAGTCCAAGACTAGACTTAATCCCCATCTTAATCCTAGGCTTAATCCATAAAGATTGTAACAAATGTATCATATAGGTAAGTATCTCTATGTGTAAATAATACTTTTAATGAATGTATTCAGTTATTTTAAATTACATCCACTGCTAACACAAATGCTAAGTCCAAATGCTTATTTACTCTCTGTACAGAGATACTTCTAACAGAATTGAACTCACTTGGTTACATAAACATGAAGCAGGATACACTCTTTAAACCTTTTAATAACCTTGATTTAAGAAGAAACAGTGTATCAGTACTGTTGTCCATAAAGTGTGTGTAGTAGTTTTACAGTGACTCCCTCAATAAAGTATCGTGGCACAGAGCTGCTGCCACTGTTTTTTTTTTATTTAAAATGTTCTGTAACCCTTTTGTAGCCACCAAACGTAACATTAAATAAGACTTGCTAATATCAGTATTATTTACTGAATAACAATGAAACAATTATTTCATATCTTGCCATGTATTCTTTTTTTTTATTTCCAAAAAAAAAATAAAACTGCTCTGAAGGCTGTAAGGCTTCCCCACTTATATTACTATTAGCTATTATTTAGATGAATATTTAAAACATGATAATGTACAGTATCAGAACTGGTGAAAGTCATAGTTGTAGGTGGTGGCAGCATTTGTTTTGGAGTGTCCTGCTTTGCTTATCTGAGACCCACACTGAGTATCTTCTCTTGTTGCAGTGAAAGAGATACTTTACCCAAAATGCTAACGTAGGATGTAGGTAACATAACAATGAACCTGAAGCTAGCTGCAGCCAATTAGCCTATGTGCTAATTGGCATCATGTTACCTGGGATTCATTCACTTTTAGGCAGATTAGCATTATTTAAAGTTTTAAATGAAGGTTTGGGCCTAAATCAGATTATTGGTACTTTTTGATGTCAGGTTCGCTCTACAGTCACAGCTTTGTAAATTTTGAGATTTTTCTTTGGATTTGGGGTCTCAGTCTCAGAAGTCCCAAGTTTCCCAAACAGTCATAGACTTTTTTTTCCTTTCGATGGAAAATCTCAGTTCATGATGCTGTGTAGTCCAATGCTTTAGAAAGAGTTTAGAAACAAAAAAAACATTTTCAAAATTTGTATTTATTTATTTGTTTGTTTGTTTGCTTATTTCAGTCAAGGTGATGGCCACTCCTTTCCCTTAAGAAAGAGGATCGCATCCCACCATTCAATCATAGCAAATGGTGTTGAATGCTTGGACAGAGAAGGAGTTGTGGGTAAGTGAGACATTCAGACAAACATTTGTTTGTGTACTAGCCCTGTTTTTCGGTAACTGGCTTCGGGCATACTATGCAAATTTTACCCGACCAAAATCCAGCATCCATTTCACCTCCTATTTAATTAAAGATTATTATTATTATTTTATTATTTAAAATTCTAGTTGCTGTACAATGTTAATAGGACGTTTGTTTAGTTTAGTTTAGTTTAATTTAAGGGCTTTTGATCCAGGAGATGTTTCAGTTAATTAATTGAATTAACCAACTCCAGCCCTGTTAATTAACTACTTAATCAGCACCCACTCTTCCAGTATTGAGAGATTGTGCACCAGCGTGTGCTGGTTTCAGCTCCATGTGGTGATTTGGTAAATCTTTAATTTACTGGGACTAAATTTACCCCACTTCTCACGCTGTCTCTGCAGGCTATCTGTCTCTCTTTTCTCCCAGTCATTAACTTAAGTGTGCTACCTCAAAGAGTACAGTTACTGTCACTCACTATCTTCCCCCTACACACAGACAACACACACACACACACACTACTAATAGAATGTGCAAATGTGTAATTTTCCCCATAGCTCATTCATATTTACATTACCGATCTTTACTTATTACTTACTTAATCTCTTTGTTTATGAAATCCATAAAATGTCTACTGACATTAATTAATTTATTAATTTATTTATTAATTTATTAATTTTAATTCATTTTTCTTTTAATTCCATTATTATTATTATTATTATTATTATTATTATTATTATTATTATTATTATTGTTATTGTACATGAAGCACAATGGTTTTATATAGGACTGAAAATGTTTTTTACTTATAATAGAGAAACTGTTTTTAGTGCTACATCACAAAAGCATTATATCTTAGTGTTTCATTAATACAGTATGTTTTTGCAGGATATCTGAGAGTCATTTACACCAAACATCTTGAAAACATTGTTTTAGTAATTATTTAAGTAAATAATAATATACTGGGACATAATATCTCTCAACATTGGTCAATATATTTACATTTTTACACTACAGATGTAATAGAAGTACAAACCTGAAGCAAACCTGAACTTGCCCAGTCTGACTCAATTTTTCATTCTTGTTTGTTTTTCATTCCACAGTCCATAAGCTTTTTACATTATCTCTCATTTAAAACTAAATCCAAAAGAAATTCAACTAAAACTGACCTGAAATCCAGACTGTATTGAGTGCAGAGATGCTGGCCTTTTTAAACTGATCATGGATGAGCTTTAGAAGGAGAAGATAAGAAGTGCAAATGAGAAATAAGGGGCTGCAGGGTTGCACATGTCTGAAATGTGAGGTCTTGTTTCCCCCTGCTGGCTAATAGAGAGTACTGCTAAAAAGTCTCCCTGGTTTAAATGTTCGTCCGCGTTTACCTTCACCCAAAAAAGAAACTTAAGGTGCGAATTATACAATGAAAATTCACTAAACTGAAGACTTACAATCCTTACAGTGTCTCGCTCCCTTACTGTAATGTCTGTAAGTTTTTTACATGCCTCTTATTGTAATGGAAAAAAGCATTGGCGTAGGAACCGGGGGGGATGGGTGGGACATGTCCCACCCAATATTAGAAAAAGGTGGATTTGTCCCCCCCCCAAAAATAAAATGGTTTCGCTCAGATCAGCTGTACTATTAATGAGGAGATAGGTGACCACTGAGTAAATGGGAAATCTCTTAACGCCAATCACGGAGCCGGTTCAGGAATTAGGTTCCGCCTCTCAATAGAAACAGCCAATCAGCTTGCTTGTTTTGTGGCGTGCGCAGGAGAGTGTGGGCGAGAGTGGTGGGGGGGAAGCCCCTCCCCCACTGTGAGATTAAGCAGCGCGATCGGAATGCAGCATCTGATTTTAAACCAGGTATGAATATACAGCGATTTTTCTAACAGAAAGGTAACGGTAGGCTAACTATAAACTGCTATGTTTCTGATAGCTGGTTAAAAATGCACTAATCAAAACATACCAACTCTGCGCTTAAAAAAATACAGCCTGTGACAGCCAGCTTAATTTTGGAATTAGCTTAGTTTAAGAAAAACAAAACTATATAATGTTCAGCCTACCCTGTACCTGACTAGCTAATAACTATTTAATTTTCATTTATTTAGATAACTGTCAGCTAGAAGCTGGATGAAGATAATAGCTAGAATGTAGTACAACACTGGGTAATGTTGATAGTTTAAAGCAGTTTCTTAACCCTGATCACTGCCCTTAAAATTGTGTTTTTAAAATCACTTAGCCCCCTATGGATCATAAATCAATCATAAATCAATCATTATGTATGTCCAGCAGTTTATTAGACACATCATACCACTTTATTATGTGCACTTAAAGCAGAGAAAGCTCTACAATATGCAGAACAGTGGGAGTATGCAATAGAATAGGTAAGAACAGGTTAAGAAACTGATCTAATCTGATTTCTGTTTATTTGTAGTTTACAGTAAGAACACATGTCCTGACATCTAACGTTTATATTAACTTCTGACAAAAATCCCTATGAAACGTCAAGTTACATTCTTTTTCATAAAAGGACACCATCATAAGAAGTGCTTTCAGTAGAAACAATTAAAAGTGCGGGACACAATGCTAGTCAGTTTGGAGAAAATGTAAATATACAACATACAATACATAATTAATAATAATAATAATCAAATCTGTTATATTATTTTAAATATTAGGTGATAACTGATCAGTTTTTGTCATATGTATATAATTCAGACCTTTCACATATAACTTTTTCTAGCAACAGTAAATGTAATGTGGAGTAACATGTTTATGTTGTAAAATTACCTTTATTTGGATGTAACTAACAATAATTACAGAATACAGAAAAAAGGGTTATTTAGGATTAAAAGTAATTCCGCAAATGAAACTATAGGGTGGGCTTTGGTTCATATTAGCAAATGTGTCCCCTTTCCTTGGGCTGGGTCGGGTTCCAGGTAATAGTCTGTGATGTAGTCATCTGTTTTTTAATACTATTTTTATTTTATATAAAGCTATGGCATGATAATCACCATATAGCTAAGTAACCAAGTATTATTGTTAACCAAAACGAAGGAAATAACAAAAACTGAAAATGAAAGTTCTCCTTAACTGAAACTAATAAAAACAATAATTAAAAGAAAAAACGTGACTAACTGGAACTGTGTTGTGTGTTCATAAAACTAACTAAAGCAAACTGAAATTACAAATAGAATACCCTCATGTTCGTGTTTGTTAATTTATTTATAAGCGATGTTTCTGCTCCAGCAGTTTAACAGCAGGCGGTGTGCCGATTCTGATCACCGCAGCACCTCGTGGTCCACGGAATTTGTTCTAATTACAGCGCTGGAGCTAGCCGCAAAATAATGACAGAAAACCCTGGGAAAACTGCAGAATTCTGTATGGGATTAGAATATGAGCGCGAGGGAGATAAAAGCACGTGTTTTGTAGAGAAACAGGAGATACAGTATGAGGAATAAACTCCACTTGAGAACCAGGTGTAAGAACCTTTACCTGTGAGTAGCTCATACACCAGAACACCCCACACGGGAGGATAAACTGAGAAATCTCCGTTTCTCTCTCTCCCTCTCATAGTTGATCATTTCGGTGAAAATTAGTGAAACCTGTAGAGTTTATTGAGTTTATTGAGTTTGTTTATGTTTTTCTCAGATAGATCTCTCTGATATGATGTGTTAAAACGAACAAAAACTAGCAAACCCACTCTAAAAACAAATTAAAACTAACTGAATTGGAGGAGAAAAATAAAATAAAATTAAACTATAATGAAAAGGGTGAAGGGTTCTTCGTTTTAAGATGAAAATGCATGTTTGATGTGTTTCCATCTTTGGTGGAGACTTTTTGTAGGCAGATCTTGCATACTGGTTCATCTAGGTTTGCTGGCTCTCCCTTTTCATTTGGAACGAATCCAAAATGCTGCCAAACTGCAGCAGTGGTGTTTTTCTTTAAAACTAGCTCACTTGACTCACAGCTGACGCTCACCATTGTGTCTTCTTGCTGTATGATCTCCTCAGTAAGAACCCCTCACCCCATAACCAATCAGTGAGATCCAACTGCTTACCCCTCCCACTGCTCTTTCATTGTGGATGCGCAGAATGTCTTAAATGTCCCATTTTTCAAAGTACAGATTTGGCACGTCACATGATTAATATGCCGTCACCATATTTAAACACCATGGTATACCGAAATACCGTCATATCACCCAACCCTACCACACAATAAACATTATAGTCATAAATAATATATTATACAGCAAAATCCACAGTTAATCCTGCAAAAACACACACAATGCTATTGGTATTGCTATCTTTCATCAGCTTTCTCGCCATTAAATTTAAAATCATATTCTACAGGATCTCTCACACAGGAATAATCAAATAGAAAATAACAATATAACTGAAAATCCCTGTAGATAAGCTTTTGTCCCATCTCATACACATAGTTTGACACTGGGACTACAATATTAAATGTTAAGGAGAGAGGAATGCATTTATATAGCTTGGCTAGTGCCTTTTAAAAAGCTTGGCTTTTGTTAATTTTCAAAGTAGCAAAAAGATAGAAAATAAGTCTTACCTTAAAAAATTAGTAATACACTAGTTTACTGTAAAACTACTCATCTAGTCCTTACTAGTTCTTCTGCAGCGAATGAAACTATTAGTTTCTTGTTCACATTTCCATTCCACCTTAACATTTTACCTGCATTAAAACAAATTTTCTCTACATTAAAACACAGTTCCCTTTTAGACTGTAGTAGATGATTGTGAGTGTTGAGTGTGTTAAGAGTTTTACACATTTCTGCTTAGGCTGTGCAGAAATCACAAACAGTCCACGTAAAACAGAACGTGGATTCTCATTTAAATGATCTGTTCCACCTTTAAAGTGCAAAAAATAATTTCTGCTGCTCAAAGCCTGTGTGCCGCGACAGCGGCATTTAAGGCGGAATGGTAAATTAGCAGCAGTTAAGGTGGGATAGCAAATTCATGTGAGGAATTTATTTAAGAAAAAGTGTGTTTAAAGTGCATATTTAAGAGCTACTTACACTTAATGCTGTAGCTTGAGAAGCTTGCAGACCTTAACTTAGACGCAAGTCACCTGATGAGGCAGGTAAACGAGAGGAATGCTTATTAACATGGAATAGTATGATCCACTTTAGGGGGGGTCGTATCTAAAATCGTATCTAAATATTCCAGGCATAGATACTGCATTGTTTTTGTAGTATTTAACATTATTAGTTGAAATTCCTACCGCAGGTCAACAGAGCCTCATCAAGTAGTAAAAGCAGCAGTATTATAGTTATTATATACTTTATTATTATTATTTTTAAACACTTAAATCAGTCATACACACAGTACAGTACTATTGAACTAACGTTGTGGTTGAATTATTTGAACACACAGTGAACCATTTCTTTTAAACAAATATGTTTTTTGAGAGAATTAGTGGAATTTTCTTTAAAACATGCATTTTAAATGAGTTTTGTAACCATCTTCGGTTTAGAAACCTTCTAAACAATTAAGTCAAGCTGCCTAAAATTGAAAAGTACATGTTTTGAATAGTTAAATATATGTGTTTTAGATTCAGTTGATATAATTATAATATATATATATATATATATGTCAGAGTTTATTTAGTGCAAGTTTCTGACTAACCTTTTCTTTTACAGTTTCCCAAGACAGCTGCAATGTTGCCATAGCAATAGACGACTGATGAATTTTATAATAAGGTAAGAAACATAGTTTGTATAAGTTTTGTAACTCATGGTTAGAACTGCCAGTTGAAAAAAAAGTGGGGCTAAAATGTTGGGTAGTTATAGCTGACCAGTCAGAGAAAACAGTTACATTTTTTTACTGCGTTGCAACACCTGCAGTACTATGCTGTAAAAGTAAATCCATTTTGACTACTTTGGCCAAGGGCAAACATCACGGCCTGCAACATTAGCTTTGACAATCAACTTCTATTTTTAAGGGAGTATTAAATTTGTTACCAAATCCAGATGCAGTCAGTGAACCAAGACATGATATTTGACATATATTTCTTTAGTTTTCATCAGAATATGATAGGATAACTTTGCTAATGTAAGACTGTATGTATCAAAATCATCTAAAAAGCTTAATGTATGCTGTCAAAAAGTTATATAAATGTGTGAAGAAATACTTAAGATTATGGCATGGATAGAATGGAACTTTAACCACAATAATATCCACATAGCATCTTAATTTGTAGTATTATTCCACTGTCAAACTGGACTGCAGTGTACAGAGCAATAACAGATACTATGCTGAGGGAAAACTGGTTTAAGGTATTTTTATTCAGCTTTGTGAAGATGTTTATGTTTTTAAGAGGTGGCAGTTGTGGATTAAAGGTCAGGGAAGCAGGCTTGCTAGCAGAGGGCTACAGGTTTGGCAGCAAGTGTCTCTCCACATTTACATTGAAGTGCCCTCTGAGTATGGTACCTTACTTCCAGCTTTACACTGTTTAGTGTGTTCCCACTGCCCTGTTTACAAGTGTGCATGCGTTGAATGTCAAGTCCCTATGTACTTCTATGCAGTGTCTATTCTTAAGCAACTCAAAAGCTACTTGCAGGCTACCAGAATTAACTGAATCAGATCAGATTTTTTTCAGGGCTGTGTGGACATGTCAAATTCAATCTTTTCAAATAAAATTTGAGTCACTTTTTGCCTCCTAAAATCTGATCTAAGCATTCATATCCATGCCCATGAGCCAGGACTGCAAATGAAAGACACTCAAAATGATTTGAAGAAAAAAATATTCTACAGAATCTGTTTTACACAAAATCTTTTATGTCACACTGGCTATGTTCAGACCGCCAGAACTAATCCTGTTTTTGGCGTATCCAGATTTATCTAGTTTTGATAGTCTGGACAGATCAAATCAAAACCACATGTAAAGATGCAATCAAATATGTACAGCTGGAAGCTCTCTATGCTCAAATCAGATTTCAGGTGTTTTTGCATTACTCACAACACAACAAACAATGAATTAATAAAAATCCAGGCTGATGGAGGTGCGGGGGTTCAAAAAGAGCACCACAGGTCAGTTACTGACATTAACCTTTTCACCACATCAACCCATGCAAATATGATTGGGATGTTAGGACACTCATCCGATCTGATAATTTGCAAATAACAGTGTGCACAGTCATCTAAGCAGATCTGGCTAAAGAAACAAATCCGATTTGCCTGCAATTTGAACACAGCTATTAAGACTAAACACCGGACTTGAGTCATTCAGCTTGGCAATATGAACACTGCCACACAGCATTCTAATCTATATAAGTTTGCCTTAAAATAAAAATCTAAATAGTTTATGGATGTGTTTATGGAGATGAGATTGGTGGTCTAAGATCACAGTTTTTTAACTTAAAGGAGTGCTGGTCAGATGTACCAATTATGTAATCAACATGTTTGTGTACATTTCTTTTAGGTTGTTTTGGAGAAAGTGGAACAGAACATGCTGTAAAATGTAAACTGGACAAGATTTACACTCCTGAACATCGTTTAAGCTCAGAGGCAGAGGCAGGACGAGGTGTGTGATCCTGAAAAGTAAATGACACTGTGAAATGGAACAATGTAGAACACTTGAACAGTTATTCAAATCAGTTTTACAGTGTGTTACAGTGGTTTTAATTCAATGTTTCTATCCATTGGAAATCTGCTGGATATTTGTGTGTGAGATGTCAAAGCCGAACATCCTAGCCTAACACCAAAGCAAGAATGTTTATTTTCCAAAAATGTTTTTGGTCTGAAAATTTGCCATCTTGAGTTGAGTTGTCTTCCATGATTTCTTACCAAAAAAGACAGAAATAAAGACAAGTTGTTTTGTACAAAATATTTTTATTTATATATATTTTACCCTTTTTCTAACGGCCAAGGCCTGACTGACATTGTAGAGAAATATCCCCTGGGGCAGCACATGCATTAAAGCTGGAATGTGTCTCTTGTCAGTTCAAGATCATTCTACAATACTGTCTCACTCTAGAACGTGCCACCCTGCCCTGGCATTCAAAGCAATAGTGAGGCCAAAGCCCTTGTGAGGCCAAACATCAGTTAATGCCTGAATTCATTGGACAAAATCACGTTGTGGAAACATTCCGAAATGGACCAAGAGTGGAGTCCTCTAGTGGACCAATGAGAGACAATACAGTCAGAGCACATCATGCCCTGACCAATGGGATGGTAAACGACACTCAAAACAAAACAGCTCAATCGATCAGTTCACACACACACAGACACACACACGTGCACGCACACACACATGTATAATTTGTAATTGATAGAATGACGGAGAGCGTGTGTACATACATACACAATTGTGTGTGCCATTATCAGTCTGTGCCAAAGTATCTCTGGCCGAAGTGTGTCGGAGCGACAGGGTGAACTTCAGTTGTCAGTATCGTGATGTCAGGAAACTCCTGTATGATGGACCTTGCACCTACATACACACACATACATACACATACACAATTTAAATTAGTATAAAAAATGTTTCAATAAATGTACATATTTGAGATGAAATGTCTGAATGAACATAAAAAGGAGAAGCAGAGACCTAGATGTGAAGAATGATAAATGATGTTTGAGTGTTTGTCTTACCGTGTGGAGTGGAGAAAAGGCTAAGCAGTATGATGTGTCTGGCTTGCAGGCCGTGTTCTGTCAGCACCCTCACCGCCTCGATCACAGTGTTACCTGTACCTGATTAAACACATCATAAAGAGTGCTTTCATTATCTTGATACTTTTACCAGACAGTGATTGATTTTGTGTTTAGAAAATTTGCTTAGAAAATTAAAATGTTCTTTTACATAATATTGTGTTTTTTTATACTATGACAGCTTTTGATAAAAATAAAACAATATCACAATATATTGCAATATATTGAAGCAAAACCCCTGTATTGTGATGTGTATTGTCCCGCCCGGTTACCAATACACAGCCCTAATTAGGGGTGTCACGATTTTGATATTTAATCAAGGTTTTGATTAATGTCATGGTTTTGAGCCTTGAAGTCAAAAGAGGATCGACGATCCCTTCCTCTAAGATACACAAGCACGCGCGCACTACGCAAATGGCGCAGCTCGCTACTGTCGTGGACGTTGTGACTGCTCAAAGAGCAGCCCTTTCTCCAGAGAATGTGGACATTCTCATCTCCTTAAACAAAAACTTAAATATATATAAAAATAACAGTTGTTTTGTCTAGCCTCAAATATGTTAATAGTTTTAGTACCTTAAGGAGCATCTTTCTCTCAGATAAAGTTAATAATATATCTTTGTTAAAGAAAAAACTTGTCATTCTCAGGGACCGAAAAAGTCTTAAAGTCTTATTTTTCATGTTTAACTGTTATAGTAGGATAGAGTTTAGTTTGTTAAGGCTCTAATTGTTCTATTATTTTGTACATTACTGTTCCTGTATTTTTTTATTATTTATTTTGTCATGTTGCACATTGCTGTTTTAATGGTGCACACTGCTGCTACCAAAAAAAGCCACTAGATGGCATTACATATATATCTTAATGTATTTATTTAAATTTGACCATTATTGCCTAATGTGATGTATTACAGATCACTTGTATTACTTTGTATTACAGCCTCTCTGCTGTAAAAAAAAGAAAAAAAGAAAATCGAGAATCGAATCGAATCGTGACCCTAAACTCGATAATAAAATCAAGAATTTGAAAAATCGTGACATCCCTGGCCCTAATTTTGAGGCGAGTGTCTGGTGAATCAGGCATGCAGTGTTCCTGTCCTAACTGACTGACAACATTTGAGGTATGGGTACACCTAGTAAGAGGTTTTTGGCACCAGACCAGCAGCATGTTTATACACATTCAACACAAAGCAGATTTTCATATATTGCAACATTATATTTTACCTTAAAATAACAGCTTCAAAGTGCATGATGATACACTGACTTTTAATAGAGAGCATGACATTATACATGAGACCTCTTTCAAGAACTGCATAACACTGCGGGGTCATACTTGTACGAAATCTTGTAACATTATCATGTCAGTCCACAGAGCTTCTTTTCAGCTTGTAAAATGCAGATCAAAAGCTGCCCAAGAGGCGGAGCTTAAAGCAAGTTTCGTATTTACAACAGTAGTGTAAACGTTAATTACTTAAGTAATTTTAATTCTCACATAATGCTGCTTTAAAAACTTATTTGTCTAGCTTAAATATACTGAATGTTTTAAATTCTGGACTTTGATCTGTTAAACACTTTAAAACAAAATATTACTGAAAATATTTATTGGTTGATGGTTGAATTAACACTCACTTAGTATGGGATACATGAGCAGCACCTTCCTGCGACTGATGTCGGGGGGGAATTTGGCGTAGTAAACTTTGGCTTTCTGAGTCTCCTCGTCACTTTGGATCAGAATCTTTCCTATGCGGATTGACCTACAGCAATCCCTCAGACCCTGCTCCATAGCCTCACCTACACACACAAAAAAACAAACAAACAGATTCTAAGGGCAAATCTTTTATTATTATTAATGTGAAATTTTATTGATCCTGTGTGCACAGTCAGAACAAAAGCATTTAAGTCGGAAATACACTAGGTCGTTTTTTTGCCCCGATTTCAGCCACACTTTTCAGTCTGGTTGAGTCTGTACTAGTAGATTTCAGTAGCCAACAGCTGCAGAGAGAACTGAGTAGTGTGTGAAGGGTACAGATTCCATTTTGTTGGCCTCCAGATTTTTATTCACCCCTACTCTACTAGTGTATACTGGTATGTAAATCAGTGCAAACTGAAATAGCCTTGTAATAGCTAAAGAAAAATGTACACAAAAAGTAAATACAAGATTGTTTTTTTTTATTTACTTGCCATGTTTACTTTTCGTGCTTAAATGTGCATGTGCAACGTGTTTAAATGTTTTCAGATATTACCATTCAAACTGAATTTGCCTTCCTATTAAATGGTTTACATTTTAATTGAACATTACACCTTAAATGATGCGGCAGTTACATTTTGGTGCTAGTGCATGTCCAATACTCAAGTGTATTCAAGGGTTTTGCAATGTTTCAACAAAAGGAAAAAGGCAGGAAAGCAGACTCAATTCTGCCAATAAAGAACGCAAATCAAATAAAGTGCCTACATAATCATGTAAGTGCATTTAATTAGCGCAGCGAAAATGACTGAACAGTTCAATGGGCTTCTCACTGGAGACAAACTGAGATGGGCTGGTTAAATGTAATGTACAGTGACACTCACCGCTTCGCATAATGCTCACGCCACAGTTCCCCTTCTCAAACTTTACTCCATCATACTTGTGACCTGAACAATGAGCAGACGACAAACACTTTTATTCATGTCTTAAAGCTTTTACACAATTTGAATATGGCGGTTATTTTTTGCATTGTGTCTAAGCTAAATAATAAATGATCAAACAGAAATGCTCCAAAATAAACTGAAAGGAAAGTAAAATCTTTTTACATTTACTTCCACTAAATTTTAGGAAGTTGTCTTCCTCCTATTGTAAAGTTAAAATTTTAGACCAACAAGTTATTTGAGTGACCATTACGATAAATGATATCTATGGTTATAATCAGCTAGGTCATAATGCTTGTATCCTAGGAACCTGAATATGTAATCTGTTGATCAAAAGCTGTACATCACAAGATCAGCAATACAGCTTGATTAGCCTTAAGGTCAGCACAGGTTTATACTTACCTGTTGGCGTAGTCACGGTGCATTCGCTGTAGGGAAGCTGATTGAGTCCCTCTTCAACCACCAGTCTTATCTGATTAAATACAAACAGATAATCATCACCTAATGCACAAACATACATGAAGAAATGTTGAATCTGGGCATAAATGGAAAAAATACTTGCATAAGAGTATATGTTCTGTAGCAACTCACAACATGACCAAGATATAATATAAGATATTAAGGAAACATGCTGAGTTTAAGCACAGGCAGTTCTTGTCAGCAGAGGTTTTGAACTGTAAAGTATGTCACGGAAAACTGGGGGGTGCCTCTAAATCTGCCCACCACCACTCCCCAAGTCTCATTTCCACACTCAGGGTTGCCAGGTATAGAGAACAGCACACAAACAGTGTGCTGCAGCCATGGAAACGGGCAAGCTGGCTTTTTTCTGTTGAACAGGTAATCACTGAGCTTCAGGAAGGTAACTAACCATAGCTAGGTAATTAACCACCTAGCAGAGCTTGGTAATCCAGACATGAAAGTCAACATTTTTATGTCAGTATTGCCAGTTTTGCACTGTGCTTGACTGGCTGGATTGTTTGGGATAAAATGGAAAAAAATTGCAAATGCTTCACTGAACCATCATTTTGCATCCAAAAATTACTTACAAAGTCATCTTAAAACAGTCATACACCCGTCACAAGAACAGGAAGTAATTAGCCATAATAATAGAAAGTAGTGAGTATAGGAACAGACAAAAAGGATCTGGTCTAGTAATGAGGAAGTGGCTAGGGCAAGGTCATGCCACATGTGGGCTGCATAGGTAATGTGTAGTCCATGCACAAATCTGAAGGCAACAACTGAACTGTATGGAATATGAATTAATAAAATGAATTAGAAAT